>NC_135998.1:32722491-32934991 GCF_048128805.1 Centroberyx gerrardi
CCCTCAATGTTATAGACACAATTATGCCACTGCTTTGAACATATTTTCTGTCATATCTTCTACCATATCTTCTGTATACCTAGATCTCGTTCCCACGAGTTAAAAACAAAATAAAAACAAACACCATTTCACCTCCGCGCCTCCATAGTTACCCGTTTAAATGCCAACTCAAAAGTCAAAATTATCGTTTAGCCTACCTGCAACTTGCTGCTCTGGCCCGAATTGCCAAAAATATGATGGCAGTGCACTTTGCTTAAGTTCCAGAAACTTATATGATTAAAATAATGTTGTATGATACAGGGGTGAATAAAAACGTACCTGAGATATTGGTGTGTTTGCATGGTCTGCCATTTGCCACCAGCAGTCGAGAGCATGGAATCGACGTATCTTCTGCGCGATGCGTTTTGCCTGTGACCCCAGTGACGTATTTTTGACAGTTGTTTTACACTTTTTGATTCGTATTCATAATGAAGAAGCCGTAGCCGTAAAAATCCATGTCATATCCTAAAATCTTTAAAGTCATAGCTTTTGGAATCGTACTCTCACAAAAAACACACACAATTTTACGACTTTGTGTTTTATGTATGACTTTACTTGTACAAGAGTGTACGAAAACACAATTTTGTATGCAACAACTGTATTTACTGTATGCACGTCTGCATGTCTTTTTGATAGTTCTCTCACTCCATAAAGAGTGAAGTTGTGAAGTCCCTCACAGCTCTCTGTAAAGCGTAGCATTGCCCTGCCATCTGTTTGATTTATTTAGAAGAAGATCATGCCAATCCCAGAACTATCCACCTGTTGAGGAAGTGAAAACTTCTACCTGGGAGTCATAACCAAAAGCCATAGTGGATCTAGGTGACCTGACAGACGTGACTGACTGACTTACCAGAGAACCTGTAAGTACACTTCAAGACGGGAATATTTTTCTATCTTTTTTTTGTTGTTGTTGTTTCCTAGGATTTCAATTCTAAAGGACTAGGGAACTCTTACACCTTTACACATTCACTCACACATGCACACAATACAAAAAAATCACAATATATTTGTCTAAAACAAATGTTTGAGTTTTTTTTGTTGTTGTGAGTTGTGGGTTTTACAGTTAGGTCTTATGCTGTGCGATGATGCTACATCATCCCTCATGACTTCATTCGTTTATGGCAGCGAATCCACTGTCACCTACGTCAGTAGAGCGGATGTCTATCAGCACTGGCGTAAACATCGACAGTGCAACAAACAGGGGCCATGTAGGAAGGCGATCTTTTGCTGCTTTCCTGCCCTCTCGCACATATACCATTTCACACATTCTTCAAAGTAACCATTCAAGGATATCACAACTTGTGACTGTGATAGCTAACGTTATATATACCACCTTCCCACCTTGTGTTTAACACTTACGGTTTTGAGTAATAGCCTATTTTTATGTATTTTTATTTGTCCTTATTGAAATGTTCCAAAACTGCATATTTTATTAAAAATAAATATTATTTCTACCCACCACTTATTTAATTTGGTTGTTTTCTTCTCAAAAGTTACGAAGGAAGAAGGCTGGCTGGGAAATGCTAATTTGTTTGTCCAATGACCTTGCTCCCTGTCATTTGTGATAACTTGCGTGGTTTTTTCTCAACGGTTCAAGCTTTTTGCAAGAAGCAAGTGTTCTTCAGCAAATAGAAGATGAGTTAGCAGCATAAATAATGTTTAGCAAGCCCAAACAAAAAAGCAGCGCTCAAAAGAGGAAGGAAAAAATAGAACAGGATGAGCGTACTGCTAAACTGACGAAATTAGATGCTTCATCGAATGCTAACGTTAGCAATGTTGACCTGCAGCTGGAGGCTAACGTTAGCTCACCATTGCCATCTAGCTCCACAAGTGAAGCTGTATCGGCCCATCCGCGACCCCCTTGTCTGGAGTGGTTGTGTCCGTGCGTGTGTGTGCGCGCTTGTGTTTTTTTTGGGGGGGGGGGGAGCAAGAAAAAATATTTGCACCAGGGCCAATCACAATTATGTTACGCCACTGTCTATCAGTGATTGTTTACGATTTTCACTCAAATCTACTGTGTCTGACACTGATACGTTGATGGACTGTCGGCCTTTGGTCGCAAAGTCTGACTTATTGAACAGTTTTTTAAAGTCGAGATGAAACGGCATTTCGAGAGTATCTAACTTCCGTATCGTGACGTATTTCCGAGTGAAACAGGAAAGACAGGCGGGACATAACGTTGGGAGGAATTTGAATTGAACGTTGAAAAGTGGGTGTGTCATAACACCCGAAGACACACCGAAGTACCATGCTGTTGCTAGCTAGCTAACTAATGAATCTTAGCCTCTTAGCTCTGTGCGCTAAAAGTTGAAGATTGATTGATGGGTGGATGTCATGATATTATTGGTTAAAATTAGTTACGGGCATGCTTACGTAAGCACACGGCATATTTTGTTTTACAGGAAGAAAACATGATTGAATTTTGATATAAGAATACAATGAAATTGATTTTTGGTATTTTTTTTGGCATATATTGTTAAATAGGTGCACAATATGACCGGGGATGTGATCTAAAAGGGTTAAAAAGGCATTTTTCATTTCATCTCGTCTTTAAAGAGTACAAGGAGGAATATAACTGTCTGCTGTAGTAATGGCTGTGCCCTCCTCTGCATATTCTGACTTCTAGAATTACGTCATAAAGAGTGAACACTTTACATGCTGCTGTCGATCTGGACCTCCACCTTGTATCGCGTTGTATCCTCACTCTAATTCCATTGGTCTCCGATCAGGGTACTTTTTCCCTTTGTGTGTCGAGGAAACAAGCTTGTTGTGGACTGCCACCCATGAAGGTGTGCAATGAGTGGACAGTATCAAAGAAAGTTGATGCATCAGCTCATGATCTGCTTGAGGCTGAACTATGAGCTGTAGCAAGGTACTTTTGGAAAAATCCGCCATACTGTCCGGACGTAAAACTAAGGGGCTGTTGTGATTGGTCAACACTTCACTATACACAATATTTAGAGATCACCTCATTGCAAGGATAGTATCTGTGTTTAATCTTAAAGGAGATTTCTTTGACCTTAATAACAAAGAGAAAGTGTGGAATGGTCCAGGCTTTGTTCCAGTCAACTTCATATTGAGAAGCCCATAGAGAGCCTAAGTCCCTCCCCTTCCGGTGGACCACCATGGGACCTTATTTCGGAAAAAATATGTACGGTAGTCAACGGCGAGAGACAAATAATTGTTTGATCCCGTTTGAATTGTGCCATGAATTACACATATGATGTTTTGTCAATTTAAATGATAATTTTGCAAGTCAAGAAAGTCGCAGTTTGTCGTAAAACTGTTGAACTATAAGACTGTAAAAATACGTAATTAGAAAGACTACACACCCAAAAGTCGCGCAAGTGACGTAACTTCCTCTCTCCACAAGCTACCCAGAGCCGCTGAAGCTAAGTCCCTCTCAGATAGCAGGAGTATTATAAACAACCTGGAAGGTAGACAGTAAGAATGGATTTAAACTGGTTTAGGATAGTTTTAGTACAGTGAGGGCTAACGTTAACGTGATGCCTGTGTGTTTCCTATGTTTCGTTCCATGTTGGTGTTGGTGACGTATATTGTGCGAGACGAGAGATGTAGTTCACTGAGCGGTTTCACACAAAACTAAACGTTACTGTACTGTTTTACAACAAACTGCGACTTTCTTGACTTGCAAAATTATCTTTTAAATTGACAAAACATCATATGTGTAAGTCATGGCACAATTCAAACGGGATCAAACAATTATTTGTCTCTCGCCGTTGACTACCGTACATATTTTTTCCGAAATAAGGTCCCATGGGGGACAGCGGAAGGGGAGGGACTTAGGCTCTCTATTTACATAGCTGCTGAGGTAGACTTCCTGTTTAGCATTTCTCTGATAATCCTGTCATTAAATTTTCTTATATAAAAAGTTGATACTACAAATAATTATGTCTTCATTAACTGCAGCTTGTAGAACTGTGTTACATGTCATACATGACAGTTGGTGACATCACCTGCTCTGCTCTGAACAATCCATCATTAGTGCGTTGCATGTGTTGGAAAACAGTGTTTTATTGTATTTTATTTTTGGGCGGAAAAAGAAGAATGAGTTGAATAAATAATGGCAATCAAGAACACACCTGGGAAGCTACTCCAATAGCCTACAAAAAGTCCTGATAGGTTATGTTGCTGGTTCATAATGTGTTAGCTGGGGTCTATCCCATACTGTTAAGTTATGATTTAGAAATCCTATCTGCTGTTGCTGCTGTCTAGAACTATGGACCTGAAAATGAACTGTATTAACTATATCATACCACATGATGGCAACATTAATGCATTTTTAGAAGACCCCGATGGACTCGACGGTTTTGCACAATTGACAAGCCACATTAGAAAATTAAGTATATTTGAGCAATAAGTTGACGAAATAATTAAATTATTTCCTGGCATGCTTGTGTTTTACTTTCAAGAGCTTTGCCAACACAGAAGAAAGCTTTTCTGTTCATATATTGGACAGTTCTGTCAAATGTCTATATTAGGTGTGGTCAGTTGATTACAATGAAGTGACCGCTGTATGTTGGGGCTGAGTTGTCACGGATGCTGGCGTAGTAGGAAGATGTTGACTCAACACTAACTCCACGCAAGTGCGACACCGCCCCACGGCGACGGAGGGTGGAGTTTAACTACCGCCTCTGAAAACGGATAGGGAGGGAGCCGAGAAAAAAATAACTAACTGGTGTTTTCCCTTGTTTAAAAACCTGGTTTGTAACGGAAGAAAAGGAAATATCTTCAACATTTTTGGTTTTTAGACTCGGAGAGGCTGTCGGCCCAAGTGGACCCACGCGCTCAGGTCAGACAAAGTGTTTCTACTTTTAACAGTTTCCACCGTTCTAGAACTCCATGACGTCAGCAGAGACTTGGTGTGGAAACCAGAAAACTAACTAAAACTAAACTAACATACTAATGTATGAGCCATAACCACTATAGCCTATGCAGATAAACATACTAATATAGTATATAAAAAAAACTGTGCTGCCTTTTTAACATAAACCCCATATAGAAACTAACTTCTCTGCTGGTTTACGTACGTGCGTACTACTGTATGCCTATATCTGCAATGTTATGTTAAATTATCCCTTACTTCTGGGCGTCTATCATTTAGATATGGCAAGGGGAAGTGTATTTTTCCTTGAGACGTTGTGAAGTCTCCGTTAACGTTACGTAGGCCTATTGTAATTAAATAGTTCACTTGAAACCGCTGCCACACTTCCGTAGTAACTTTAAAACTGTTCTGTTGAATTCTTTGTGGGTTGGCTAAAGCTAATCTCCATTCAAACATTGCCTGCCCAACTAGTCCCGTGTTTTTTCTGTGCTAAGGTCTCCAGTTACGATTACTTGAAAAATTTGCCGTGTACCGAGATTTTAATAAGCATATTTGGCTAATAGATACAGGCCGCTGCATGCTTGCATAACCGAAGTCTTTAACATTGGATTGTTTTATAGAGTTTGGCATCATAACCCTCATTGTGTAGGCTACACAGACTGGTTGACCAATGACCTCATATAACTTTTCTGTTGTATTGCTTCAACAAACTAAAGTGTTGTGTGTGTTGCGCAGCCTTCAGACAAGCAATAAAATATAGCCTCTGGGTATGAATTCTCACACCATTGGAATGTGGTGTGTGACAGAGAGAGGTGACTTGCTTGGGGACTTAAAGACAGTTTTAAGTTAAAGGACAGGGTTGCATTTGAATACATGCCAGAAACCACAGTGCACTCGGTATGGAAGGATTCTGTGAGGCCTAGTCAGCAATTTTTACACAGTGCTGCAGGCATGTTACATGTTGGCACATGATATGCATTAGAATGGTACACATGTTGGTGAATAAAAAAAAAAATTCCCTTCATCTCTGTACCTAGCTCTTATACATTTATCTCCAAACACCTCTCTATCATCCATGATAATTCTAGGGAATATTTGTTCCATCTATTGTCTGGGTGCTGTGACCTCTGACCCATGACCTCCTTACTATTGGTTGCTTGTAATGTTGGTGATGAAGGAATTGAAGGTTATTGTACTGAATAATGATGGCAACTAAATGCCTAAATGAAGGTCTTCACTTCAACTTAAACATATCAAATAAGATATTGTAAATGACATAATTAAGCAAAGTATATCAAGTCTATAAGAAAACTACTACTCAGTGGAGGTAAGCCAATAGCCCCACCCAGACTTACACTGACAGAAAAGTCCCAAAAACCAAATCTAAATTCAACTGGAAACGAGAGAGAGCTTTACGGCTGAAGAAAGAATACAAAGAGATACAACATCATTTCACCTCATAATATCAGCAGCAATCAAGACACCGTAATTTCAGACAAAAGCAGGAAGCAATTGCATATCACTTACCTGAAACTAAGGACTTATTCAGTATTGTGGCAAACAAGCATGGAGTGTAGGGCTATGTGTTTGTGCAGGCCTAGGTGTGTGCACTCAGTCACTCATGTCCACATCTGTGTTTATTGCATAATAGGCTGAAGTAAGTGTTGAAATACACTGCTGCCTGTATTCTTCCAAACCCACCTGTCTACAGGGTGTAGAGTAGCATAAGTCTCCATTATGGTTGTATGACCATTAGTTGATGCATTACAATTTCACCAAGTGCATTTCTTTGTTTTCGTCCTCAAACAGCATGAAATATGATCAGCATAAGCTGATAACGCCGAACAGCGGTTTGCCCAACATTAAGCAAAGCTTTCCATTTTTGGGTGGATGTGTATTTTCTGATGTAGCTGTGGATTTCAATGAGTCAGCTTAACACTATGCTGCTTGCCGAGTAGCATTTGACGCATGTCATCTGCTGACTGCTAAAATAGTATATGGTATCTTCACAGCTTAGTGTAACTAAAGTTTCTGGTACACTGTACTTAATAAAGTGAAACCAAAAATTCTACAATTTGCTCAGAATCAGAAACTTTTATTGTCGTGCAACAGTTGTTTGCAAAGTCATGGTGTTGCATTAACAGCAACGACAACAATAACGACAACAGCAAAAGCAGAGACAACAACTAATAATGCGCAACACACAGAATCATACCACGCAAGCACAAGCCAGCAATCCACATACCACATAAAGTGCTAGGCGCATACAGTGTGAGTAGTGCTTGTGTCGTTGAAAAGGGGGGTTTGGATGTGTGCAGTCCTTTTGATTGACCAGGTTGACTGCTTTAGGAAAGAAGCTGTTGAAGTGATGAGTAGTCAAGAAATTTAAATGACTCTACTGTGCAGACAGTTGTGTTGTTAATTATCAGGGGTTCCATTGGTGGGGCTTTTTTCTTGAAGTTGTTGTTAACCTGTTTTCAGCAGTATTTAAACAGTAACTTAACACTTTTTAGTTATGGGAGATGTGTAAAACTGCCCGACACTCAGATAAAAAGTTAACATGAGTGCAGTGCAAAGACTTGCATATTGCCCCTGTTCATCATTGGATTCCAGTGGACACACTGCTCTCACTGTCAGTAAGGACACATAATTAATCCATAATCTACAACAGGCTGTGATATATTGAAATTAAATAAAATTTAAATAATTCAAAATTTAAAAAATTAAATTAAAATTAAAACAGTTAAGGTGTGTTGTCTGCAGCTTTTTGTTTAGTCATTACAAACTCCCCCCACCCACCCACTCTCATGTGGATGTTATGCAATTCAAGTTTAAAGGATAAGGCTGGTGTTTTTTAATACATTGCTTACCGTCAGCAAATCCTATGAAAATAACAAAATCAACAATGCGTTTGCTCTACTCCCGTTACTTTCTGACTTCCCACGTACCGTTTTTAGCCTTCAAACCGGAAGTCATTGGCTCCAATTGGAAGCTAAAAACCTTGAAATACAGCTCACAAAGACATAGTTTCAATTTTAAAAGTCGCTAACTGTTACCATGAAAAGTCAGGCTGTTGTAGTTTTTACCAAATCAAATTCAAATGGGAACAAATTCTTCATTACGCCGGGGACTATTTTCGGTGCTACGGAACTACTTTCCTGAGATCGCAAAGTGTTTACGGCCGGCTTATTAAGTTGTTTGAGGAAAAAGTCGGCCGGCCCGGTGCATTGCGATGATGAAATATGTTGCCCAGAGCAACGGCATGGCTCTGTGACGTGTTTTTAATAGTTATTTTAATACAATGGAGTTCTATGGCTGCTGGGACATGGCTTCATTGGGCACCGGCTACATGGACGAGACTTGTTGGCAAAACAAAATCATTGCTGATTTTGTTATTTTCATAGAATTTGTTGACGGTAAGCAATGCATTAAAAAACACCAGCCTTATCCTTTAAAACCCCCTCTGAGACTAAAATCATTTATAGGCCTAAGCAGATTGCCTTGGGTGTTCTTGATTTTTGTTGTTTGTGTGACGTCATCAACAGCTTAGTCTAGATTATTGGAAATTTTTAATGTACAATTGATATACTCAGGTTTGATATTTTAAGCTGTTGGTCAGCTTCACAGACAAAACAGGTGGCGAGCTTGAAACTAGCACTGAACTAGTTTTCACCTGGGGCCTGTCTCACGAAGCGAGCTTTGTGGGTTAGCGAGCTAACTTTGGGCTTAACCCTGTCTTTTTGGTCTCACAAAGGTGGCTCCTTACCAATCAGCTGTCTGGAAAAATCAAGTCACCATTCCTACAGGATCCCGATATGAACAGAAACATTTCATTCAGATGAAAGTGACATAAACAGAACTGTAGCCTACAGGGGGAAACTGTTGAATTTCACAGATAGTAAGAAGGGCTATTCACAGGGCAACGGTGTTTAGAGACCAGTAGAACCACTTTGCTTTCCGTGATGATTTATTATATCAGAGATATAATATTTAGTAAGCTATATCAGATAGAATATATGTTTGTAGCATTTCCAGGCCATTGACCCACTCTGGGAATAAGACAGGGCTTCTAACAAATAACAGGTAGCTCACATTAGTTAACCATAGTTATCAATAGTGAATGCAATTTAGGCCTACTGTTGCATATGAACTGTGCTGCAATTGTTTCATAGGATGCCCGAGGGTGATTAATGCAATAGACTGCACTCATATTCCATCAGCACAGCCCCAGGCAACATGAGGCCGACTTTGGGAATATGAAAGCTTTTCACAGCCTCAATGTGATGACACAATGTTGTATCAATGAGAAGAATGAACATTGTGTCTTAATGACATGCAGTGATTGATGAGTTATTTATAGTCTATTGGTTTTATTCTTTGATTATTTTATTATGTTCTGCCATTTTTATTGCTTCTTTTTGTATTCTAGTTGTGTGCTTATATCATATTTCCTTTTCCCCGCTGAATCATATTACTTTTGCTGCTGCATTTACCTAATCTCCCCATGGGAATCAATAGTTCAATAATAATTCATCTTATATTACAATGCTCTGGATCTATCCATGTTGCATGTGATTGGCTATTTGTTACAACCCCGCCTCTTTCACGTGAACACGCTCATAGCTGGATTGGATTGGATTTTGCTGCGGTCTCATTCTGGTACAGTATGAAAAACAACTTCCACAGACACTAAGCCTCCATTGGCTTTGGTAAAGTTTCTGTTGTATCCTTATTTCATTGTGCCCGAGTTGAGCGTTTTCATATCAGTGTGCACGTTTCATTACGCTCTGCTGCCTGTCAATCACCTGACACCCACAGGAAGAAACGGAAGTCTCTGCCAGGAAATAATCCCTCAAAAACATGTCGCCTTACAAACTTTATTGTCACATCCATGCCCTTATTTAGGCCGTCCTTGTAAGCCGGGACAGCAGTTCATTTCAAGCTAGGATTTACACTGTAAAGTTTGTATTTTAAAAACGAGTGACAAACAAGTAAATATTAAAAAAAATCTAATTGCATATGTCATATGTTTGCAAAATGTCTAGGGGAAATGTAAACTAGACATAGACAGTAGTAAATGTGCTGTAACTCTAAATGACACCGGCATTTACTGTTAAATGATTATTCTAATCATATAATATGGTTTGATTTGCTGGTATACAGAGTCAGAACAATGCATCAAGACAAACATGAGCCAACATCAGTTGTGGTTGATGTACTATAGTAGGCTTGATTGTAGCTTATATTCATTTTGTCAGTGAATAACATAAGCATGCCAGACACTTGCAGATATCTGATGCCACATTGTGCCATTGAAGGGTCTCACTGTGTGGCATTGTAGTGGATTGTGGGGAATGAAGGCTGCCTTTGTCCACTGAGTACCAGAAGCGACCTTTGACCTCATTATTAGTTGCTTGTAATGTTGCTGATCAAGGAATTGAAGCTTATTCTACTGCTGGCCTAATTGAAAGCCACTCTGGGTAATAGAGTCACAGAAATAACCACAATGTGAATGTGCAATGTAGGTGCTGCTGTTTGATTCTCATAGCTCTCAGTTTGCTTAGACTGGCAGAGCTTACAGTAAATAGCTGAATTGCACAAAGACTTCTCAACATACTGAACATAATAGTGCTTATGAAGAATTCATGACCTGATTTTGTGCAATATTCTATATGATCTGGGCTAATTGGTGGATTTGGGCTTATATATTTAAGTGATATCGTCACAAACCTCAACGGAACAGGAAGCATAACTAAGTAGTGAAAGCAGTGTTAACAGGAAGTGCACCAACAACATCTCACAACCTTGAACCTTGGTCATGAAAAGTGTCTGGCCATTTTCAATTTTACTAACAGCTCTCACTTGGCAGGCAGTTTGTGACTGAATAGTGTTTATGGACAGTTTTTTGTATTGGTAGATAATCACATTGAGCTCAACAATGTTTTATTTTTTTGTTCCCAGACAAATGGACCTGGAGGCTCAATTCTGTCATATTGTCTGTCATTACACCCAGTGTTTCCCCTTCCCACATTGCCTTGGAGGGGCGGCCCACCCCGCCAATGCCACTTTTTTGTCAACGATAATGACAAAAAATCTAATTGCGATTATTTGACATAATAAAATGTCAATTGCGACTGGGCAACTATAAAAAAGTGATTTAGTCTAGCCTTGGTTAGCCAATTAGCATTTTGTGACCCTCAATCACAGTTATTTGCGCAGTCGTCTGACAACAGAAACAGAAAGATATGTCAGTGACAACACCTGTATTGTGTTATACACTATGTTGAAACACAAGTCAGTCATCACAGACAGAGTTATGGGTGGCTTTTTAACATTGCTGCGGAAGTACGGCAGCCATGTTTGTGAATGTGTGTGATCTACGCATTGTCTGATTATAAGCCGATATTCTGCATCTGTCTGTACTAGCTAAGTTTTCTTAGCTAGTACTGCGCTTACTCACAGCTTGTTGCTTTGGTAACACAGGTGATTTTAGGCAGGTATTGTTTAGGGCTGGGTATCGTTTAAAAAATTACGATACCAGTACCAATACCAGTACCCTTAAAGTGATACCGATACCAATAGAGTACTTCATTCGATACCTTTTTTTTTTAATGTTTTGGTGACATCTCGGCACGCTGAACTGCCAACTCCGTCACATACACCGCGCTCGACTTCACCACAGACTGTATGGGTTGTAGCTGCTGTGGTAGTGGGCCAATCACACGTCGCATTAAATCGAAGAACACTTGTGGTGATTGGCTGTGAGCAAAACCATACAAATAGTCATTTTTTTCTAGATCTGTGTACAAAAAGTATCGAATGCAGGTATCGTTTGACTGGAGAAGTTTCGATACTACTTGGTACTGGGTTATTTCGGCCGATACCTTAAAGGTATCGAGTACCGATACCCAGCCCTAGTATTGTACATGATGAAGAGGTGTAAACATTGACCAGTACAGCTTTTCCTTACAAGAATGGCTATAAATCTGTATGGCTTGGACTTTCCCCATACCCTCAAGGAGCAACAAAAGCAGGTTTTGATTGGTTTATCAAGGGGTGAGAATGTTTTCGTTTTGCTACCCATTGAATTTGGCAAAAGTGTTTGGGTTATTTACCCAACTAATGGGCAAGGTGAGCTGGATTTGCATTTTTAGGCCAGTGGCAGCATGGGCTCTATGGATTGCTCGGTTGGTCGGTGGCTCCGTTCGCCACTTTTGGTCACGTGGGTGAAAGTGTGCCATAGGGGGTTAGATTGCAGACTCGAAATTGGGAGACCCGTGTTCGATTCCTGGCAGTAACACTTCCACAAAATTCAATGTCGCAGGGCTGTTAGACTCTTAGTCCTGTTTATTTAAAAAAATGGATGTATTCATGTAGGCCTCGTAACTAAAACAGTAACTTTGTTGCAGTTGTATCCATGTTCGCATTCATATTTGGGAGATGTGTTTTGTAATTACCCAATGCATAGATGTCAGACATATAGATAATAGATATTATAATACTTCCATGGTCAGACCATATGGGAGGCGTAGCTTGTGTAGAATTCCATAGGTCTGATTTGTCGGGCAAACTCCACGATGACCGTGTTACCACTCCCACTGACAAAAAATCTAGGGGAAACACTGGAACCTCAAGCAATGAGTGCTAAATCCAGGAATTTCAGGAGTTTTTAAAGCTTTTTAGCTTCACTTTTTCAAGCTTCACGGTTAGGACCCTCTAGGATGGTTTGATAACATGCCATACCATCATCAAAGGGAATTCTTGCCATGGTTTCATTGGTTTAGGTTGTTGGTTTCACCATCAGTCGCATATTGTTTTGTATGATTTAGAGCCGTTTTCAGGTCACAAAAAAGTGACAGTATGTATCGTAGGGCAGAAAAATTGACCATAATATTAGCTTCATTTTATCTGCTATAGTAATCACAAGTGAGATGGATTGCCCATCACAAACTCTCCATCCAAATTATATTGTTTGCACTTTGTAATGACATTTTTACATTGTTGTACCTTGTTGTCATTGAACTTTTATTTATTACATCGTATCGTGGTTGTATGGAATCGTGAACCCCATATCGCGTATCGTATCATGAGATAAGCATATCATCCCATCCCTCCTGTCTGTTACTGTGTAACATGGGTTTTCCTGTAAATATTATATTTAGGGTGGGATTCCTTCCACGCTAACATATAGATTTACTCATTAAGGAAAGCCCAATTTAAGCTAAAAGGCTTAACCTGAATATGTGTAAGTGCTGAAAAATATATTTAAGGAAGCTTGCTAGTTTCATACTTAGGCTAAATTCACACTCAGATAGGCCAGAGATACTTTAAACCTTGTGACAGTAACAACTCAACCAGCTTCAGAGAGTGAAAATTAGCAGGTCAGAGCCAAACATTAAATCACACTTACTGTAACAGGCATTTATGATATCACTTCAAGGCATACCACAATAAGAAATTTGTACCACATCACTAGCTGCTTAAAAGGATGAAGGAACACATGTCTTTTTTTAGCTGGATATCTTCTTAATTTCAACTTTAGCTAAAATATTTGACCTGGCACAAGTGGCTTATTTACCCAAAGAAACCAACATTTGGATTGAAAGGCTTTTTTTTTTTTTTTTAAATCAAAAAGGGTGTTAACTTGCAGTGTCAGAGGAGTGAAATTTGCGCATTTACCATCACATCTTAATAAAACATTTCCTGAACCTTTCTAAGCTTGTCTATATTAAGTTTATCATCATCTGGGGGTGTAAGTCATAGTGTAGCTTGTGATGAGCAAGTCATTCAGCTGGACTTCTGAAGTTAGTAATGGGAAGTTTAATTCCTGTGTCACTTTGAAGGCCTCAACATTTTATTGTAACAAGATTGCTGATCCACCAGCACGGAATGATAGCCAACAGATCTGGGCTATAGAGAAGAAATAGCCACTATTGGATTTGTGTCAGCACATTATGTGTTATGGCCCACCCTCACTCCAGTTTAGGAGATCTGCTTTTCATTCCAGTGTGCAGGAGAGGCCGCTCAGCTGTAGTGTTTTCAACCAGCCATATTTGGTCAAGACAACGTGCTGCTATTCCTCCGGCACAAGAAATCATTTGTTTTAGACTTAGTCGGATTCCCGAGGCGATGTGAAACGCCTGGGGAGTTCAGTCAGACCGATATCATTGAGATAATAACGACTCTCCGGAGATGATAGCAGCTATTTAAACTATGTCACAACAGTTGTTGAACTTTAAAGCCCAAGTTGAGTAGTAAGCTTGTCTTTTTTGCTGACAACCGAGATGTTGGTGATGTGTTAGTGACGACTTGGTGATGTGGAATCAAGATGCATTTCACAAGAAGTCAGTGATTTTGATTTTTGGCACGGTGAGTGGTCTAGCAGTACCAGAGCCAATGAATGGAAACGCCTATGTACTTATGTTGGCTGAGGTTTACACATAGTCTCTTAGCCAAGGTGTATACTTCAAATTTCTCCTGCAGTGTCTGGTAGGGGGAATAGGAGGGGGGACATTTAGTACACAGCAACAGATATGTGTAGCATTTCAGGCTAGCTGGCTTATTGCTTACTGTGGGAACTGTGCCAGGGGTGGACCCTATAACCTGCCAAATTGAGTTCTGCCATGGAAGTTGAAATACTGTTGCTCATAATATGGAGAGATTGCCAACAACTATGTGATTTAAGATTATTTTTCAGTCTCATCTTAACTTACAGCAGCCTACTATTAATGCAAGCACAGAGACATGCTATATGACAACTAAATTAGTTTTAAACGCATTTCAATACACAGTCTTTTTTAAGTTATGTGGAACTGACAATTTCACGTAAAATTTGGTTAAAGTTTGGTATATTACTGGAGCGGTAAGGAGCCAATACTCAGCTCAGACTTTAGTATTTGACATTGTATTTGGAATTGAAAAAAAAGAAGAAAAAAAAAACACCTTCATTGAAAATGGTATTTATTGCAATTATTGCAAAAATCTTGGTAAATGTATTGAAAAATAAAACATTGGCATCAAAAAATAAAAACTAGCTGAATGTAACACACCTGATAGTTTTTTTGGCCATGCACTTACAATCTTTTTTTTTTCGTTCAAAGTTTTTTTTCAATGACTAATGTTTTCTTGTCACTCTTTTGGCGTCGAGGGGAGGGGTTTTCAGTGGAGGGGTGGAGGAGTACGATTTGCACCGAGAAACGAGCCCGGCCGGCGGTCGGTTTTCGACAAGCTCGGCTCTCAGCTGGGCCAGTCAGTAGAAGCGTCGTAGCTTTGCCCCGTGATTGTTAATGACATTTTTCAGAAGGTGACCATTGAGACCACAGCTATTGTCTGGACTATAGGTTTCGCCAGCCAAGCAAAGACGCCAACAGACCGCATCAGCATTACAGCTGATGTCTGCATCCACAGCAAATCTAATATCCTCCTGTTATTCCTCTGACCCACAGTCAACACTCTCATGGGATTTCTCTGAGGCGGTTCCTTAGTATGCTTTGTCTGAAAAAAAGTGTTTTCTGACGAGTATTCATGTTTGTTTCCAATCAGCTCCTGAACGCGGTAAAAAACAATAATACCTTTGATCATTTTCAGTCTGGCTTTGTACTGAAACAGCTCTCCTCAGGGTCACAAATAACATTTTAATGTGTTGTGATGGTGCAGAGTGCTCTCTTTTGTTATGACTTGACCTTAGTGCATCCTTCTTGATAGGGTTAATCGGTTGGTTGTGATCTCTGGAGCTGCCCTTGATTGGTTTGCATCATATCTGTCTGATAGAGTATTCTCTGTAACCATCTGTGTTTATGTCTCATCACC
Organism: Centroberyx gerrardi; assembly: GCF_048128805.1. Taxonomy (NCBI): domain Eukaryota; kingdom Metazoa; phylum Chordata; class Actinopteri; order Beryciformes; family Berycidae; genus Centroberyx; species Centroberyx gerrardi. The sequence goes on from NC_135998.1 coordinate 32,738,186, forward strand.
CGCCCCACTGAGATGCGGAGTTCCTCATGGTTCTATTCTCAGACCCATTCTGTTTTCATTGTACATGCTTCCCCTGGGCCACATAATTCGTCATTTTAATTGCATGTTTTGTCACTGTTATGCCGACAATACACAGCTATACATATCATTCAAGCTCAGCAGATTGGCCTTTTTGCATTTTATCTGCTACTGCAAGTTGAATGGCACAAAATTTCCTCCAGAAATCCTTGTTATTGGCAGTCCCCTAGCCAAAATTAAATCCCTGTTTAAAAATCTAGGAATTATTTTTGACCTTTAAATGAATTTTGTGCAACATATTAAGAAGTTAGCTCAGTCTTGCTACTTCCAATTGAGAAACATTGCCAAAATTAAATCAGTTGTGTCGTTCCATAATTTGGAGTCATTCATGCTTTTATGTCATCACGTCATGACTATTGTAATGCGTCGCCTACCTGCCTCAGCCAGTCAGCGATGTCCCGGCTTCAGGTGGTGCAGAATGCTGCTGCCAGGCTTTTGACAAACACTAGCCGTAGGCCCCACATCAGCCCAATACTGGCCTCTCTTCATTGGCTGCCAGTCAAGTATGCAATTGATTTCAAAATCCCTCTCATCACATACTGTACAAGGGTTTGCATGCAGGCTCCAGCCAATATTACTGAGTTGTTGAGTCCTCACAGCACTCCTCGGGTCTTCTGAGTAGTAGTAGTTGGCTATTCTAAGGTCCAACCTAAAAACTAAAGGTCTGCCTTTGCAGTTTTGGCACCAACACTCTGGAATAGCCTCCCTGCAAATGTTGGCAAACTCTGTCCCTTGTTTTAAGAAATTACTAAAGGCCCACCCTTTCTGTCAAGATTTTTCTTATTTTAATGCTTTATATTTTCACTAAGTATTTATTTATTTATTTGGTTGTCACTGTGTCCTCCATTGAATGTCTATAATGTATCCTGTGTCCATATTTGCTTCTTAATGTGAAGCACTTTGTGACTGTAATGTCTTGAAAGGTGCTATATAAATAAAGTTTACTTACTACTTACTACACTGCATGCATACTTTACATTACTACCGACCATTTTCCAAAGCATACCATACATACCATTCGGGATTTCCAAGTTGGAAAGATTTCCTACATGGTAGCAGAAGAGGTTGTAGTGTGAGTAGCTATTGATGGTGTCTGATATCTGATATACAATTTAGAGTTCAATGAGCTTCAGTGATGTTTTTTTTCTTGGGAGTTGTATGCATTGAGGGTCTAAGGCTGGTGTTGGGGTCTCATCTGATTTCTGAGCTTGTTTGAATTTAAACCCACACAATGGAGATGACTATGTGAAATAATATATTTATTACTAAACTAAAGCACACTCAACTAGAAGGGCACTCGGAGAGCGCAGACCTCCGCCAAGGTTCGTGCTATTATTGCTTGTTCGTGAGTCGGATCCGGATCCGCTCCAAAATGTAATGGGTTCTTCCTTGGCCCATGCTACACCCTTCCACAAAGTTTCATGAAAATCAGGCCAGTAGATTTTCCGTAATCCTGCTAACAGACGAACAAACAAACAAACGGCACCGAAAACATAACCTCCTTGGCGGAGGTAATAATCAGGTAAAGATCAATGAATATCGTATATATATACAAGAGGTAGATCTATGGTAGCAAGGCTCTCTCTCGTTTCAAGATGAAACAGGTTCTCTAGTTGGCTTGTATTGATGAGTCCGTCTTTGGAGACAAACTTTGGAACAAAGTTGTTGTTAGACTCCTTTAGCACACATGTCGGGACCACGTAGTGCATGAAGTCCCATTTGGACAAGGTTACATATGGTTTTGTTGTGATCTAGCGGGTGTGTATGTGTGGGTTTGTACTGTCTAGAGTTACGGTGGGAAATGGCTCATTACATATGCATAAAACATACATTTTGGCCCCAAGATCTACACAATATAGTTGACTGTTGAAACACTGACACACTAATACCATTTTGGTATCAAACATGACTACCTGCCCTGTGGAAAGGTGAAGAAATATCATAATATGAATAACTATTGTATTAAACATCACAGTTACATAATAAGAGATATACATTAGAGTAGAGCTGAACAATTAATTGAAAAAAAAAAAATTAAATCGCAATATGAAACTCTGCAATTTATTCCTTAAGAGAGAAGGGTGTCAAAAATGGATTTCTGAACCAGGTGTTTCAGTACTCCAGGTAATCTTTGGTCCATGAATCAAGTACAATATTGGTGAAAACCTTTCATCATACTCAAACTCAGTAAATCCTGCACACTGACATCTATTTTTTCCACAAAATCACGTTCTAAGAAAATTTGTGATGATATGATTCGCAGTTTAAATTGCAATTGCAATATTCTGTCAAATAATCACGTTGAGTCGGACACAATCTTCTACCCAAGGTTCCACGAATCTGTATCAAAGATTTCTTTTGATTTTGGGCACATTCCGATGTGTCTCATCCCAGGTATTCTGGCACCGCAAGGATTACCAGAAACATGGATGAGTATTTGTGTTTTATGGTTGTTTGACAGGCTTATTGCCGTCCTTAGGTGTGTGTGTGGGGGGGGATGGGGTGAAAAATGCATTAAAAAATCTAAAAAAGGATGGTATGCTTTGGAAAATGGTTCGTCAGTAATGTAAAGTATACGTGCAGTGAGTAAATGGGCTACAAAAAACTGTATGGACTGTTCAAGTCTTGCCTGATTGGGGCAGTTCAGACTAAATGTCTGGTTGGGAGGCTGTTCACACTAGCCGACGGGACAAAGATGGGCTTCATACATGAAGACAAGAGATCACACTACCCAATTACGTCATTCAAAAACATTTACCCATTTGTCCAGAATAGTTCACTGTAAATATAATTACAGAATAGATGTTACATTGTTTCTTGATCCATGGTATAGAAGCTACAGTCTACGTTTACATTACAAATGTATTTTGAAGTGACACCATAACAAGAACAACGTTGATGCGAAAACTTCTAATTTGTAATTGCATATTTATATGGACTGATCCAGGCACGCTGCCATGTTATAATATTTTTCTGAGATTTTCCTCCAAATGAAATTGTATAGCAGTTTATCAAGAGAGGAGCAAGTGGAGTTGGGAATATTGCATGAACGGGCATTATTGTTGTTAACTTCTCTTCCCGTTCATCTTCTTCTCCTTCCCCCTGTGTCTAAACTCCTATTGGCTGTTGTCAGTATCATTCAGATTTCAGTCTGGGTGAGTCACACTACACGAGCCGAGCAGACTTGGCCAACCAGTCTGCAGTCTCCATCCCCGTACCCTACCTAGCGCAGATTCAAATTGGGCTTAGAATCGGCATTCAAATCATCTAGTGTGACCTCAACTTTCCTTAATGATGCTAATAGATTTCCTGAATTTCCCCTAGGGGATCAATAAAATGCATCTTATCTTATCTTATCTGCAGATGCAATTTTATTGATTTTGAGTTGCTGTTATGACGGTAATAGGTGTGACTGTTTTGATTTAACATTATCCTTTTCATAGAGAGCCAGGCCTTCAAAAGTCATGTGTCCTCCGTTTCAGCACCAGTGTCTGCTCTATAGAGCAAGCAAAGAATACTTTTATTCATTCAGCCATGTTTATTCCTCAGTTGTCCACTATGTTAGTTGCAGTACATTACTATGAGCTATGCCCTTCATTAGCTTGCAATGGTGCTTTTGGATGCAGACATGCTAGTGGGACAGTCTGCTCAACATTAATTTGGTCTCAATGAAAATAAATACAGGAATTAGTGGAATTATTTTCAGGCCACATTGACTGTAAAGTGGTGTGGGAAATCCTGCATCTAATGAAAATAACATTTCAAATATGGCCTGTCTATGATTTTAATTCACAAAATTTGTTTGCTTTAGACCCATTTTACTCATCTTAGGATCATATTTCAATTTGGAAAAAAATACAAGACAGCTTGATTATTTGCCTTGCCACTGATTAAATGCACAAAGTTAGTATGAAATGAGAGCACAAGTGGCTTTATTTTCTTCTGGTTGAATAAATTGCAGCAACTGAAATATTCATGCGCCAGACTACCTCTCAGCAGTGGTAACTTCCCTGCCGAGTGTGTTGACTATAGCAGCAGTCTTCAGCATTTCCTTCCTCAATACCTTCCCAGCACTCACCCAGCACCTCCCCATACAGTTGCAGTCTTCATACTGTGACAGTCCAGACTAACACCTAGCCTAAGTGTTTACCAGGTTGCATGTCACACCCATTTGGCAACAGCCTCCCCTGCCTGTTGGCCTTCCTAGCCCCGAACCATTCAAACATCACATCATACACATTCAGTCTGCCACCAGAATAGCTTTTACTAAAAGTAGGTATCATGTTTGTAAAAAAAAAAAAACGTGAACAAGGCCATTGTTATTAAAATTTCTATTTCTGTGGTGCCTTCAGTTAACCAGCTAGACTAGGTTTTACACATCAGTAAATTCTCCATTAAACCTGCATGCTAGTTACAATTCGAATTTTAAACTCTGGTAACTTTATGCTACTACATGTCTGTCTGTGTCATCTGTTAACTCTTTTTCACTTCAGTCAAACTCAAATGGATCCACTTCATGTCCTATGAGAAAGATGATAGATATGAGCATCCAACTAGAAAATACCATTCACCTCAGTATTGAGCTGGTAAATACTTTTAGAAAATACTGTTCACCTCAGCTTTCAGATGGTAAATACTACTCCACCAACAAGGAAATACTTGTAGTCAAGTGTAGGAAATGACTTAATAATTTCAAATAAAACAAAGAAAGTCATTTGTGATCACAACTCTTCAAATGCCATGGCAGGACACAACGACTTGCTGGATTGTTTGCTGTGAAACATGAACTACTGTTTCATTACTATGTGTGTTAAGAGAGAAAACGCTGACCAGGCGCTACCAACGTTGACAGAAAACTTCAATTACAGTGTTTGACAGTTTCAAGCGAGTTTGAACATGTGAACACTTCCAAGTTGTTGCTTTGAACCATATACTTTATTGAGATTTCTGCTTTTCCATAGAAAATTATTAGGCGATGAAGTCTCTCAAATTGCACCAGATTGATGTAGTTAGCAACTGAAAATGAAAAAAATAAATCCCCCGGGGGAGGATGCCTTCAGAACCCCCTAGAAGAGTTATGTCCCTGCCTCTGGGCTAAGAGCCTGATGTTATGCAATCCTAATCACGGCCCTGCCCCTTCATTATGTTGGACGAAGGAATTTACCTCTCTTTTTCCAATACCTTGCTATCATCCCAAAGTAGCCTTATGTTTATTTTCATGCATATGCTGTTGCAGGGTTTTAGCTGTGCTTGCAGCATTTTCTATGACTTGTGTTGAATTTCAGGAGCATTCCTAGTTTATCCATTCATAGAGGAAAGTGTTCTGGTCTAGATAGCAGTAGAAAGCAGGCATTTCATTTTCCTTTCAAAAAGGATGGGTGTGTTTTCTAATAGTGACAAATGGGCTTTCCTCTGATTTTGAGCTCTTTAATGTACTGCTACTCATCTGGTCACAAGCAGGCCAAAAATGTGACTGCAGTTAGTTTCGTACTGTGTTTATTTTAGGGTGCAAAACGTTAAAGAATGTCATCGTTTCATAGTAAAATTGGATTAACAGCTGAGATTCCACTTTCATTCAGTCAACAAAAGAAAAAATGACCCTTCTGAAGGGCCTGTGGAGAGGGGACGGTGTTTCCTAAGATGACCATGGCTTTTCTGAAACACTATGAACCCAACCCTTGGCAGTCTCACTTAACAACTGCACTGAATGAGGAAGTTCTTTCGCTTACTTTTGTCCAAGCTGGATGTGTCTGATATAAGGTCACTGGCAATCCATAGTTGTAAGCCAAAACAGACTTGGAGTGCATCAACAGTAGCATTTCCATATCTGGATGGAACTGTGATCCAAAAAAGCTGGTAATATGTGGGCGAAGGGTAAAGAATGCGCTCGGTTGAAAAAAATGTGTGTAGGACAGTGGAAAGCATATGAAACCCTCACGAAAGTCAATCTGTTTCTCAGCAAAGCCTTCCTTAGTGTTTAAACACTGCATGTGGATTTTTACTCTAAAGAAACCCTTCCCTTTGGCTGACATCCTTTGTGTTAGCTTGAAAGAGACTCAAATTGTAGATTAGCCTGCTGTCTTCCCCCTTAACATGCCACTGAATTGTTTTCAAATTTCTCCCTCCTCACATTCTTGTGTTCCTCTGGGATTCAATGAATGAAGTTCCTCTGCTTTCTGCCAGCGATATAAGGCCGAATAAAGCTTGTCTACCTCTCCTCTCTCCCTCTATCTCTCTGTCTGTCTGTCTGTCTCTATATTCTGGTATTGGTATTCCAGAAGAATGCAGGGTTGAATTCCTCTATGGAGCCGGAGGCAGCAGAGCAGCCATACTGTCTCTGGCTCATGTTGCCCTGCTAAATACACCAACACTTTATTTAAAGGATGTGGGCAGGCCAGGCCTCAACTGTGAGGGTGTGTGGAAGAGAGTAGGGTTTGGCGGACAGTGTTTCCGCTACAAGGTTTTTACCACCACTCCTATGGGATTCCACAATTTCATGAAATGCCACTCACACAAGTGGAGTTTTCAGCCAGTTCTATTCTGCGCGTCGCAGAGACTGCGTGCCGTCTGTGATGGTGAAAATACATGGCACAGGACAAGGACATGACAGGACAAGTTGCAGGGAAAGTGACAGCAAAAGGTAGTTTGTGGCTAGATTTCACATTTATATTCCTCTAAGGTCTTGAATACCAATAAATGTGCGCCACAATTAGTCATTTTATTTCTTTGTTGCAAAGTTTGCCAGTGAGGCTTTCAATACTTCTATTTACCTAATATCCAATTAAGAACAAATTCTTGTTTACAATATTGGCTCCCAAATGGAAGTTCAACCATGATTACCAAGTTTCATAGCGATTCTCTTTGAGTTACAAGCCTTATTGTCATAGGCCAATTAATCCGATTTTGCAGTATATCAAATTTCATTACATTATGCCAATCTAATTCAGAGATATAGATGAGTTTCCGAGCAACGTCACATAAAGTGTGGGCGCATCTCAGAGGCAGAAAGGCTACCGGTAGCCACTCAGTTCACGTTAGTTAGTAATCTGAGTTCCCAGAAGTGATAGCAAAGATTTTAGTGGCCATATATTTTAACATCATGCCTCGCAGTTGCTAGTTGCTAGTCGCAGTTGCACCTTAGACTGGAAAAAATAAAAGCAACCCCCGAAATCAGCAGTTACAGTGTGGTCCAGCTGCAGCCCCGGAGAAGCCCCTTGGCATAGCACAATTACCCCTATCCCTAACTTCGCCTAGCCTAGCCAGGGGCTTCTCCGGGTCTGCAGCTGGGTGCTGTTGAAGTAGCAATCCAGCTAACTCAGTTAGCTAGCTTCATAGTTAACCCCCTGGTTGCCTCACACTTTGACGCTGGCCGGGTAAGACCTCTGCTCTTAACACACAAAACTCACCAGAGATGTAATGTCTAATTTGTTGCACATGCCCACATACTACGTAATTTACAGCATCGAGTGATTTGTATGCTCAGAGGCTGTCTTTTGTATACACTAGGCTTTTCAATCAGATATGTCTGGACATTGCTCGGTGAGAATGTTTGCAAAAAAGAAGAAAAAAATGCGTATATTTACTACACTCAACAAAAGATAAATGTAGAGTGACTTCAGAAGAAACTGCAGTGCGAAAAACAATTGACTATCAATATACTGTCTATTGTATAAGGGTAGAACTGACATATGTAAAGTAATGCATTTTCTGTAATACCATCTGCTGTTAGTATTTTGTATGTCATTGTGCTGTGATTGACTAAATGTTCCTGTTGGAAGAAAACATGTGCTAGTGTTTTGAAAGAATTATTTGATTTTGAGACATGTTTGCAGTGTTTTGGTAGAGTTAGTGTATTTTGACAAAGTATTCTTGCATTTTGAAAATTAGTGTTGGTGTTTAGTTTACAATATGCGATTTTGAGAATAAAATGAACTGTTTTGCCAACTGTGTGTTGTAGGTGAGTTGGTGTGTGAAGAGTTTAGAAAAAGTATTATAAGTATTGAAAAACGCTTGCTAGCGATCGTAAAAAAACTAACATCACACACTGCGGTTCTATTTCACCAAACACTATGGATTTCTGCCCAAACGATAACAGACTGCTTATCAATGGAAATATGCAACACCTGAACTTCCCAATCTCACCTAGAAGATGTCTTACATGAAACAGATTATTAGTCAATACTTAGTAGGTCAACATTCATCTAACACTTCATCTGTGGTAGTAAAATGGAGTAAAAGAGTGGTGTACTGAACCAGTTGTGTTTTGACATATACCATTAACAGCAGAAAGCTTCAGGGATTCGGTGATGTGTACAGAGAAATTGAATTAGATTTACCCCGTGGTGCACTTATCAACCCTGGTGCACAGTTGTGAAAATACCCTTTGCTGCTCTGGCACAATGAGATAAGTTGTATTAATACTCATTTGGTTGTTGATGGACAGTTAACTCTACAGCACAGTGGCCAGATAGGATGAAGGACATTAGATAGAGGTCGAACTGGTCATGAACAGATGTAGCTGAGTGCTGGAGATAGAGAGGAGGTCTGGGTTGAGGATGTCATTTGACAACACTGCTGTCACTTTACAATTGAAGTCCTGGGAGTGGATTAACACTAGGATTTGACTGATATGGGTTTTTGAAGACTGATGCCTATATTTTTCGATTCAAGCTGCCAATAGCCGATATTTTATGCCGATATTCAATATCTTTGACTGTGACCCTTTTCCATTACAAAGCCCTGCAGTACCGAGAGTTGAGCAAAAACAATCCCCTCATTCAGCTGGTCCTGACGATCAGCTCACTAACACACACTAACACTAACACTTTACAGCCTCAGGACCAGAACATCAGAATCCACCAAATTATAACTCAACAAAAACAAAATTACATTACTTATTGGGACACGCAATCTAAAAACCAAAATAAAATGTAATGCTATCTGGCCCTAAAAAGACTGAGAACCACCTTGACCAAGTACAGACTCAATGAGCACAGCCTGGCTGTTGAAAAAGGCCACCACAGAAAAACATGGCTACCAAAAGAGGAGAGGCTGTGCTCACACTGCGACATGGGAGTGGTGGAGACAGAGCTGCACTTCATCATCACCTGTCCTAAATATAACCAAATTAGAAATTACTATTACCCAAAAATTTAACAGTTCCACCTAAATTTCAGAAGCCTAACTAGCTATACCCTAACTTCTGGGAGAGGAGAAGACAAGCTGCAACACAGCAGCTAAATATATTCTGACATGCCACAAGTATTGTAATAGTGTAATATTTTTTTATTTTACTTGTTTCACATCATTCACATTGTTCATATTGTTGCACATGTAATATGCTTTGGCAATACAAATGGGTGAATTTTGTCATGCCAATAAAGCACAGAGACAGAGAGAGGTAGTTCATAATGAAGGTGTTTATAATTGACTGTTTAGTCTCTCTCAGTGTTCATAATGAAGGTGATACAAGCATACAGTAAATTAAGCGTGGAGATTTTCTTTCCTGTTTCAAATCGTTTATGGCTATAGTAGTTTAGGGCTGCGCTTAGAAAAGCCTATGTTTATGTATACATAACATCTAGGTTGGTGTTTTTATACTTCATTATTATTGGTATCACTGTAAAACCACAAGTTTAATGCTTTAATATGTCAACAATGGCAATGATTACAAGGGTTACAAAACTTATTTAAAAGTTTAAGTCTAAACCATACCTACTTCTGATTTAAGCTCCATTTCCGGATTTATCACAATACAAATAATTTGGCTGATGAACAAATACAATTAAAGCTGCGAGCAGGGGGCCAAGCACGTAGCGCATCAAGCAGAGTACATTGCACACATGTACATTGTTTTTTTTTTCTTAAAAGGTTATTTTTTGACATTTATGCTTTATTGCACAGTCACAGTAGAGAGAGACAGGTCAGAGAGAGGGGATGACGTGCAGCAAAGGGCCCTATCGATCGCATTGAGGACTTTTATCAAATTGACTTTCTTTCTTCAAATCAAGAATTCTGGCAATAGAAAAAGAAGACTTTGTGTCTTTGCCGCCAGCTTTGCGCATACTTAAGGCAACGTAGGCAGTTGCATTAATGTAACCTTGTTTACATGATAAAGCCAGCATAAGCTCTTGCATTAACGTCACATTTCTGAAACGCCACCCAGGACTTGAACTCACAATGTTTGTATCCAACTGCAGGTCATGAGCGTGTTGAGCTAACCAAGCAGTGGCATCATATGTGGTTTGTTTGTACATTACATTACATTATGTCATTTAGCAGACGCTTTTGTGCAAAGGGACTTACAATAAGTGCATTTTGTCAACAGTACTGAAACCAACTGTGTATCACAGTCTTCAACAGCTAAGTCTTTTAATAGGAATAAGTAGCATTCGTTGAATCAGTTTGTTTGTTTGTTTGTTTGTTTTTGGGTTTTGTTTTTTTTTAAAAGGGGAAGAAGATCGATAGGTTAGTTCAAGTTTGTACTTTGAGTTCATGTGTGTACAGCTCATATAAGGAAAAAAAAATCATAAAGCTGTCAAAAATTCACATTTTGAGATAAAATTCTGAAATCAGGCTCCGCTATAATATAATAATATAGATATTATGTAAATTGTATTTTTATGTAATTTCGTTTTCATGAAGATTGAAAACTGGATGTGTAAATATGCTCTATTTTCCATTGACTACGATGTATTCATGACCCAAGAATTCAAAATTCTGTCAATTCTGTCATTGTGCAGCAATTTTTGTGACATTTGAACGAAATTCGTAGGACTAGGTTGCAGCATATGAAAACTTTTGGACTTTGGACTGATAGCCAATGCAGCCAATGTAAAGAAAAATTTACTAGGCAATCATGCATGCAACAAATACACACAAACAGACCCACACACACACATCTAGACCAATTACTTTACTGTTTTAGCTTGCTGTTTGTCGATGTATTGTACCTTGACTGCCCAAATTTCCCTATTGGGATAATGAAGTTTACCTTACCTTACAAGTAAGAATCATGGCTGTTGCATTTTGTACATGTTGGAGACAAGAGAGAGACTGAGGCAGGAATACAGAGTTAAAGTAGTCTAGGAGATAAAAGCATGGATGACTTTCTCCACATAACTAAAGGATAAAATTCTTCAGTTCAAAGAAACAAGATTGAACAACCTTTTAGGTTTCTCACCAAAGCTCAAATTAGCTTAAAAAAAATTAAGTTAACCTAAGTTTCTTGCTATTGGCTTTGCATTGGCAGACAGAGTACTTCATTCATGGTGAATCAATTTAATGGAGTTGGGTAAAACGAAAAGGGCTATTTGTAGTTTGGTTTCACGTAGTTGTGACATCCAATACTTAATATCTGCAAGGCATTTTATGAGTGGCCAGACTGTTAGTGTTGTTCGGTTTCATAGACAGATAAAATTGTGTATTGTCAATATGACAGTGAAAATGATGTTAACAGAGAATAAGGATAGGAGTTGAACCAGTGAAGAGCTTTATCCCTGAGATCAACCCGGTTTCTCAAGAGATTTAATAAAATGTTATCGGTCTACAACAAGAAGCGTGATTATCTTGACTTATAAAGGAGTTTAGGCAACTTTATGTAAAACGTTGGATAAAAGAGGGAGTTTGGAGATGGACCTGTATTTTGTAGGGGACAAGGGGTCAAGACTAGCGGTGCATTTCATTAGTCGTTTCAACCTGCCCTTGTTGACTTCCCCTCAGCACTTCCCCTTGGGGGAATCCCTGCTGCCATCTTAAGTGCTGTTCCATTACTCTGATAACTCAAGTGAGCTTTCTGAGATCAGCCGAGGGCCGAGGGAGTCAACAACGATATAGACTCCAGGAGCGTATCTTACCCAGAATTCATTGTGATCAGTGGTTATTTCCTGTGCACGACCCACAATGGTGGAATAAGTGATATATAAGTGTAAGTAAACAAACAATATTTAGAGGATTTAGACTTATTTTTGAAATTAACTCACCTGCAATATGATATTACTAATTTCTGCAGAGGCAGTGGGAGTCAGATATTGTAGGCAGTTTTGAAAAGGGTGAGGCAGCGATGGCAAAGGTACAGTGTTTGGTCCTGGTCATGGGGGTCAGGAGGTTGGCATCAGCTGGTCTGAGGTGGCGGATGGAGGTGCGGAGATGGAGAAGGTTTGTCAGGTATGTGGGGGCAAGATTATTGAGAGCTTTGTACGTGGTGAGGAGGATCTCGAAGTGGATTCTGTTGCTGTATTGTGAGCCAGTGAAGGTGTTGAAGGATGGGTGTCTCTAGAGCGGGAGTGGGTGAACAACCGGGTAGCTGAGTTTTGAAACAGTTGAGTTACTACCTGTCAAAGGGTAGGATTTGGAGTTTTTTATCCTCTGTGTTTTTGGTAAATAACATTAAAAGTAGTATAGAAATAAACTTCAAGAAATAGGTGTCTTTCTGTACAGTTTGCACATGGTTCTCTATTGGAACCTGACTGGTTGTACTGATTAGAAGCTATGGAAGACAGTAATAGAGAGGGGGAAAAAACAAAAACAAAATTCACCATTTTCAACAGTGAGGATAGATGGGTTGAAGACAGGGACTAGGAGATTAGGTCTAAAGTGCACGAGAAGGATTAGATCCCATGACTATGAGTGATGATTTTGGCAATCAGAGATGGTCTGAATAATATTTTTTAGCATTTTGCTGTTCCGTTTTAAGTGGATCAACAAGGTCAAGGGTTGCTTAGGCAACAGAGAGCAAGGGATTTTTATTGTTTATCGTCAAGCAGGGCTCGAGTGGTCAGCTGACCGGTAGGCATATACAGTTTAGTCACATTTAGGAAGTTGGCAAATAGGGTTCAAATAGTTGAGTAGCTATCTTGTTTGGATGCTCATGTTCAACTCCAGCTTCCTCATAAATTTTGCAACCTTGAACATGTTTATGTTCCGGACTTGAAAGGACAAGTTTAGCATGTTCAGTGGTAAAATATGCCTGCTAGACACACTGGCAACCCGCTTGGCTTCAGTCAGTGGGTCAGCGTACTGTAGGTCAGTTCACGTAGTCTGGTGAAAACTTTCCCCTGTGAAAGCATTTAATCCACATGTGACGGGTTAGACTGATATATCAGTCCCGAAATAATCTCAACCCCAGAAACGCTGCTGTATACTACATATCTACAAACATACCAAACGCCATCCAATCAATGTTTCATTCAATGTTTTGGGTCCTTGGATCCCTGGTGCTTCTCTTTTCCTGCCAAACTGATTCACTGTGGCAGCTGTTTGCAGATTTTGAGCGCACTCTTCCTCATTTCTCAGTAACTGCAGTAATTGCTGCTCTGGCTGGGTACTTCCTCTTCTCAGTCAGGATGGGGAGGGGGGGGAGGCATCCCCGCTATAATTTATGAACTTTGACATGATGGGCTAACACCAGCTATCTGTTGCACACATCAGTTGCCTTTGTTGTATAGCGGGAAGTCTAAACTCAAGATTTTTATGAAACCACATTGACTGGTTGTGGATCTCCAGGCTTTGTATTTTGAAAATGGATTCACTTTCTCGTTTTGACTTGATATCAGACAAACTGGAAGGTCGACTGTCATTTTTGTCATTGATTGTCAGATAGGTATTGTGTGTGGATTAAGTGCAACGTCCATCTTTCTGGCCTTGTGTGCTTAAAAGCTCTTAAACTTCTTATAGGATTTTTCTCTGATATATAATAAGCACAATCCCAAGCTTATATACATGAATGTGCTTTAGATTTGTTGTTTCTCATGTTTCTTGGAGCTAAACAAACCACCCCTACCCTCACTACAGACTTCAAATTGCACAGGATACACTGCTCCCAGCTGGAGCATAGCAGCGAGCCTACAGATAGCTACAATTCCCTTTTATGGCAGTGGAAGGCTTTTTAAAACAGGAAATGACATCACGACACGCTGGGTCTGACTGGGAGCTCGCAGCAACTGTGTCATTCCACGGCAGACAGAGCTGCAGTTTTGTCTGGAAATGAAGCTCATGACACTTGAATTGCCTCGACTCCCAAACTAAAATAGCTCACAGGTCAGGAAGAGGATGTGCCCTGAATTGAGATGTTATTTCATCTATGATAGGTCGAGTGATATCCACAAACCAAAATAATTAATGGACGAGTAGCAGTTTTCTGTATCAGCAGCCGTAGTCAAGCCAAGAGCTCTGCATATGAAACCCAGAGACCCCGAAAGGAGTTTAAACTTGGTTTTGCATTCTTCAGAAAGTGCAAAAGACAGAAAAAGAGAGGAACTGAGAGAGAACAGAAGCTTGTGTACCTTTAGGTTGCATTTGTTTAAGTTTGTCAGCATTGCTGTATGTGCCTGCTGTGAATGTGGGAATGAAGAAAAATCCAGATTCTCTCAAGTAAAATACAGCACTCCACAAAGACCAGTGCATCTTTGGCATCTTCCACATCTTTTAAATCTACTGACAGTGAACATGGACTATATCTAAGCAAAGTAAACCATCACTAAAAACATTATCAGTCCAATAATAGCATAAAGAATAGAATGTTAAGTGTAGTAGGTATTGGAAGTAAGTAAATAGTAAAAAAAAAAAGTAATAGAAACCTAAGTAAAAGCAGGGTTTGGCGAGTGGACTTATGGAATATATGAAAAGCTTTCTAAGTCTAATTTTTAATGACATTGGAAAGTATTGGAAATGAGTGTTTAAAGTGAATGATTGAATATTCTGTATAGGGACTATGTACTGTAACAAAATCATTACTAGAGTATTTTCAGTTTTAGGAGCTTGTCTTATCTGTGTATGTTCTAGTGGATCTTCAATAAATAAAATCAGTTGACTGCTGTTGGTTATGCTTTTATTTTAGGGCTTAGTGAAGTACAGCTTAGATTTACGATTTCTCCACAGCATCCATAGTCTCGCTGATTTAATATGACTTGTCCAACATCATCTGCTGTTGGATCATAAAGATGTCGGAGTTGGGTTCTGGTAAATTTGAGATCTGTGAAGACTGCCGGCTGAATAAAGGTGATTATTCTAACGTTTTCTCTTTTTCTACAACCAGGGAGAAGAAACCCAAAATTCATCATTCCACTGGGAAGAAAACTCCCACTAAGATACCACTTCATTCAGGTACATCGCCCTCTCACCTTCTGTCCAGTTAAAATCTGCTGTTGATTATGCTTCAAATGCTTCATTTGGAGTTGTTCAATGCACTGAGCAAAAGGGAAAATGTAAGGTGTTATGAGGATGATGCAAGGAGACGCCAAAAATTATATAGATTTAAGCTTTCACTGAACATATTGCAATGTTAGGTTGACACAAACAAGATCCGTGATGTTGAAATTGCTTTGGGACAAATAACTCACTTTAAAACGTATTTGTTCAACTCACACCGATATCATAACATTGCATAACATATCATATGCTCACCTGCTATGAACGCAGCAACACTCTGGTTTGATATAAGCGGCATGGATGGAGGCCAAATAAGACAATGTTTTCATTGGCTGACTTGGTTATTATCACTGACATTTGGAGCCCAGCAAGTTCCGTAGCAATCGTCCAATCACAAGCCATGCAAGTTATAAGCTAAAATGTCAAAGGCCAAAGTAATTTAGACCAAATTTTGGATTTTGATTAGATTTGAACTCATAACTAGGCTATTGGGTCTATTGGGTGGCAAAGAAGGGACCACAAAAAGAGATCACTTGTTAATCAAACAGTGTGGCCCATATTGTGACGTCTTTTCTGTGGATTTTCTGTTGAAGTTTGAGTACCTGAAGGTGGCGCTCTTTTCTTTGTCTGTTCAGCCAGGTCTTCTTCTGTTTATTCCAGACAAACCAGAAACGTAAAATGCATCACTTCATGTGCATCAGTACACACTAACATACTGCTGAACCTCCAAGGTTTACAAGTCAGCACAACACTGACTGTATGGATTAAAGTCTTCAAAAGGACAGAATGGTTTTAAATGGTTTTAAACACAGTGGTCCCCCAAGGTTGTGTCCTATCTCCAATCCTCTTGTCCATCTACACCAGTGAAACAACCTGCAATAACAATGGACTGTCATTCATATTGACAAATATGAATGCCTCAAGAAACAGACACTACTCTAGACCCCAGAGTGATAAACCTCTAGGCTGCTTGGTAGTGTTTTTTTTCATCTATTTTAAGCGGGAGTTTTCATGAGAGGAAAAGCCACATTCTTTTGGAGGGTTTATGTTGCTGACCCAAGAAGTGGATCCTTTTCCAGGCCCACACAGAGCCAGAGTGTTGGCCACTCTATTTATACCAGGACTGCAACTTCCACATCATTTCTGTCCCAGCCAGAGGGGAAGTCAGAGAGAAAGGCAGCACATCCAAATGAGATTTACCTCTGGTAATTAAGATTGCGTTTAAACCCAAAGACACTTCTCAAATTATTTCCTGGAATATAGGCAAAATGAATTGACAATATCTTGTGAATCGTTGTTTCTTTCGGTAAGTTTCGTGAAAGTTTTCTTTTCCTCTCAGAAAAGCGCTTTTTTTTTAACAGCAGAAATGGTTTCATCTCTACAAAATAGAGAACTGTCTTGATAAACAACCTGAGCTGAGCTTCACATTGTGAAAATCCCGTCATGTGACATTGTAATTAATACTTGTTTGTGTTGTTTGTTATTTGAAGGTCCCTGTCAAGAAATCAGTCTTACTTGAGTTGGAACTTCATCTCCTCAGCATCTGTGTTTTTAGTAATGGGAGTAACACACCAGCAGGAAACCCAACCCATCCATTGTTTATTAACCATCATTAAAACAACCACATGTGACACTTTGTGTTCTTGTTATCAGTCCATTTTGCCAATGACACTTAATTCCTGAATGGCTCAGATCTCTTTGATCTTGGGGCAAGTCACATGGATCACAAAACAGTGAGCCAGTGTGTTCGAGAGAGATTTTCACAGAATTTGTTCTGTGTTTGTCCAGATGGGTTAGTACAGTATGTTGCAGTATTGGAATATTGTTTACACAGGTTTGTTTGGGTATATAGATGTTTAAAATATGTAGAAGAATAACTATGCAGGAAATCATGATCATGTTCAATTTAACAAATTATGCATCCCAACACCATTATTTATCTGTAATGAAATTAGTGGCCAATGATCAAGTCAAATTGTATCATGTAAAACAGTGGGTATTTGTGTCTTACATAATGCAGTCTCATTCATTTAATCAGGTTAAGTTGTTTGCTGACATTTTGGGCTCTATTTTTGTGATGGCGGGTGGCTTTGCGCCAGCGAAGCGGCATTTTCGCTGGGCACACTGTGTTTTTTTGCGCCCGTTTGGTATTGAGGTGACTTGCCGTGAACTTGACCGCACCTAAGAAGGACGAGAGGTGCAGTAGGGGGTCCGCACTAGACTGTTCTCTTCCATCACAAAATTGTCCGAGCAGTTGAACAGAGTGATCATTTTGAACTTCGCTCATGCTCTGGACATCCATCTAATCACTGAGATGTAGACAGAGATGTAGCTCTGTTCCTGTTTCTTCTCTCTTATCCTAAAATGTTATGCATTATAGAGTAACTATGTTCAACTAAAGGCTTCAATCTTCACTTATTCTCCAAGATATAAAATATAATAGACCCACCATGTAACTCAACAACAGGGCCCACTCTACCATGCACTGTATGATTAGTACCAATTTATGCCCAAGGAGAGGGTCAGTATCCTGTAGATTAGGCTCAGGAGAATGGAAAAGTGAATTTCTTCCACATTCTATAGGCTGCTAAACAAACGGATGCATCTAAATATATTGTCATAAAACCCTGTTGGCCTGTTGCCAGCTGTTGTCTATAAATCACCATACCCTACTCTGAAAACAGCAGGCAGAATTACAGTTTTGAGACTATTTGTGAATGTAAACAGTTGATGCTGCTAACCTAGCTAGGTGCCATGGCACTGCACAGCATCTAGATTTGTTCTTGTCTCTGTCTTTTCATTTTTTCTTCGAGGTGGCTAGGGTTAGGGTTAGACCAAAGACTGTATGCCAAGGCATTCAAATGTTATTGTCTCAAGAAGCTACTGGCCAGAGTGGAAGATGACCTTGATTGATTTATTCACCGAAGACAAATTTTAACAACATTGGGTGGTAATTTCAGACCTTGGGTTGCCTTTGTTGGCAAAATGGACTCTCTTCTAATGTCAATACATGACATGCTGCTTCCCTTTCTCTGTGCTGTCATTGTGCTGCTGTTGTACACAACTGTCCGTCATCTGGATCTCTGATTGAATCATGTACTCTTGTTGACCCCTTGACTACTTCTGGTACTGTGCTAACCTTGCCTTGTGTTGATTCCAGTCAGACTTTTTGTTTTACTCATTTCTCTGTTGGTGAGGATTTACTTGAACTTGATCCCAGAAAACCAGCAGGACCTGACAATCTGGAGCCTTATTTTTTTAAAAGTAGCTCCTGATTTTATTTCTAATAAATTCTAGTATGCTCTCTTTATTCTAATTGGAAATCTGCCTATGTCCTCCCTTTGTTGAAGAGTGGTGAACCTCCTGCCTTGAATAACTATTACCATTTCCAAATTGTTTGTTTTGGCCAAGGGTCTTGAAAAACAGGTGAGCGAGCAAGTTTTTGAGTTAAAGTGATATTTTATCAAAGCATCCATCAGGCTTTAGGAGACAGCACAGTACTGTTACTGCAGCCTTTAAAGTCATGAATGCTATAATTGATGCTCTGGACTGTAACAAACACTGTGTTGCTTTGCTTATTGATCTTTTGCAAGCTTTTGGCACAGTCGATCATAATATCTTAAAACAAAGGCTGGTAAGTATTAGTTTGGTTTATGAATTACCTCTTGTGTCAAACTCAGTGTGTGGGTTAACCTGTGTTTTCTTTAAGTGTATGTAAAGCTTTTCAGTATTTACAATCTGCTTTCGACATTGTACAATCACAACTATATATATTGCAACTTAAGTTGGATTTGAATGCTGATAAAACTAAAATAATGGCTTTTATTCACACCAAGTAAATGGTGATCCATGATCCATTCTTTTTACTTTGCACTAAAAGCCCAGCTGACTGTAAAATCATGATATAGTAATTAGTCCACTTGTAAATCTTCTTTGGTAAGAAGCATCATTTTAAGTAGATCAACCAAGCTATGTTGAGATTTTAACAAAATGCAGTAGTTTTGTTTGTGTCAACCTAACATTTGGATATGTTCAGTGAATGCTTAAATCTATATCATTTGACATTTTCTGTGTCTCCTTATGTCATCCTCAAAAACGTATAAGTAACTTGTAATACCTTGCATTTTTCCTTTAGCTCAGTGCATTGTGAGCTAGTCCAAATGCTTCTCAATCAACTGTAACTAGCCACATACTCTATACAACTATATATTCTTGTATGCAATCAAACACCCATGTTAACATCAAGAGTCTGCAGGTTTTCATTACAACCAAAGGCTACACCAGGTGATTTCACCGATTAGTTCCTCCTCTATGGGTGAATACGTGCTGATCAGTGAAATCACCTGCTGTAGTGTTTGGTTGGAATGAAAACCTGCATACACTCTTCCCTCCATGACGAATGGTCGCTTATCCCTGATCTACGCTTTAAATAATTATCTCCATAGCTCACTCAGAAATCATATGGCTGTATGGCAGAATCCACATGTCTACTCCACAGTCATATTCACGAGTCACTTGACAACCACCAAGTCTAACCCTTAGGACTGCTAAAACATTTACTCAGACAGGTCTAAATAAGCTGCTTGGGCATGGAAAGTAGTTAATTTTGCATAGGAATCATTCCAGGCACAGATTAATTTATTCTTGCTATGTAAGTCCTTCCATTTTAAGCTTGCATTTCTGCCAACTGTAGTAGCAGTAAGAAAATGAAACCGTTACTGTTGTCTGCTACCCTCGATTTAACTTCCTCAGCTTCATCTTAAAGTCACAGTTCAGCCAATTCCCAAAATAACTCCTATGTTTTCTGGGACGACATGCAAAGTGACTTCCTGTACCCATAGTTTTGTTTTATTTTTGGTGCTTGGACCCAAATATTGTTTGGATGCTGATCACACAATGCTGTTATTTCTCAAATAGCTCAGGATTGAATTACCTAAAACATGTTTTTATCTTCCATCACAGGGAATCTGTTTGGTGCTGTCTAACCGCCCTCCTCTTGTGTGTTATCTAGGTGTAACTTCAGTGGAAGCGCAAGAGCGGCAATCATGGTGGCCCTGTCATTAAAGATCGGCGTGGGGAACGTAGTGAAGACCATGCAGTTTGAGCCCTCCACCATGGTGTACGACGCCTGTCGCATCATCAGGGAAAGAGTCCCTGAGGCACAGCTTGGCCAGCGTGAGTCTCCCTCTATTGGCATGCATATTAGAAAGAGACAAAGCATTCAGAAAATAGTCAGTAATACAATATATTTAAAAAAAAAAGTGATTAGGAAATAAATGATTATGTTTTTATTTAAATATTTGCTTTGATTAAAAAAAATTCTTGGCATTGGTAGTTTTAATTATGTATTATAAGCTGCTTAGAACTAGTGTTAGGAAGTTAAACAGGTCATAATTCCCTCTTTAATATCTATTTTTTTATATTGCTGTGAAAACATCAACAAATTTCTCCTTCAAACAACTGTATTTATTCAAGTTTCTCGCCAAAAACTAAATTTTACAAGATTAAATTTGAACACATCATGATAACGTTATAATTTACCTTCGCCCAATGCTCATTTTTACTGAATAGAGCTTGAACACATCATAATGTAACTCAATGCAACCTAACAAAGTATTTCTCAGGTCTTTCCACAAATGGGAAGCCAGGTGGGAGAAGAGTCCGAGTGGACCGGCTGAGTGTAGAGTTGCACCATGGTCTGGAGGGATGGGGGCTGCGCCTTAGCAACCTGCGACCTGGGTTCTGAATTTGATCCAGAATTCAGGAGGGGATGGGAAGGGAATAAGGCAAAGAAGAATTAGAATTAGAATTAGAATAAGAACTTGTGTTGTTGATTACAGGGTCAGGAAAAGAGTTGCTGACCTGTCACATGCCTGTCGAAAAGCTATTTCTACTATGTGCAAGTGGGACAGCAACTCTCTTCCATACGTGTCCCAACCTGTGAATAACTTTAAGAGACAGAGAGCGAGAAGCCGATATCAACATCTCACCCAAATTCTGTTGCTTGTTTCTACTGTTCTGCTTATCTTAGATGACCAAATTCTAAACTTTGAAGTTTACCAAGCTATTTTCTATGGAAGCCCATTCCCAGTTTTTTTCTCAGAATTCTGACTTTATATCTCCCAATTCTGACTTTATATCTCAGAATTCTGACTTTATATCTCCCAATTCTGACTTTATATCTCCCAATTCTGACTTTATATCTCCCAATTCTGACTTTATATCTCAGAATTCTGACTTTATATCTCCCAATTATGACTTTATATCTCAGAATTCTGACTTTTTTCCCTCACAATTCTGACTTATTTCTCAGATTCTGAGCTTATATCTCGGAATTCTAACATTATTCATAATTCCAAGATATAAAGTCAGAATTGTGAGAAAAAAACTCACAGTTGAGTCGTTTTTTATTTTATTGAGTGGCGGGAATGGGCTTCCATAATTTCCTAAAGAGACAAAGGAATCACATTTTCAAATCTGTATTAACGTCGCTTGATTTAGGGTTACAGCTTCAGATGCCAGTAGGCTCGGCTTATTCCATAGCGCTCCATATGCTGCTATTACTGTGTAGACATCGATCCAAGCACAGACCCACTGATCTGGTCAACCTGGACAGATAGCACACACACACACACACACACACTTAGTAATTAGCAGCAAAGGTAATATAAGGTCATTCTGGTGCCTTTTGCAGCCAATGACTACGGCCTGTTCCTGTCTGATGAAGACCCCAAAAAAGGCATTTGGCTGGAGGCAGGCAAGGCCCTGGACTACTACATGTTGAGGAATGGGGTGAGTCACTCACATACACACACACCCACACAACACACACACACACACACACACACACACACACACACACACACACACACACACACACACACACACACTGTAACACTACTGAATGGTTGGTGTACTGTAAATACTTACATACTTACATTTACTAATAAATCTGATAAATAGACTGGGAAGCTGGGGTGGAAAATGAATGAATACCATACCATAATGTCATAATACTTTCACCCATCATGTTTTATTGATACACTGACAAATATTTGAATTTGCTTTTGAGGAAAGACCATACAGTGATGTTGATGTCCTTTTTAAAGGGCTTTGTATTTGATGCATGATGATGATGCACTTTTTTACACAAAAGTATAATTGATTTTGATGTTTTAGTGCGCAATATATCTATTTACTACTGCCATCTTTGAGGGAAAAAAAAAAAGAATAAGTCATCACTATATATTATAGCACTGAAAAGGATTTAGCAGGTAGAGAGAATGAATGAATGAATGAATGAAATTACAAAACATTAAATATAGCAACGTTATTGCATGGAAGCCAAAATCATAATGTAGAAAAAATTGGCAAAGATGTTCAGCTGTATTATTTGTAGATGGAAAACTTATTTTCTTCCTGCAATCAAAATTCATTTTTCTGAACTTACTGCTCATCAGCATTACTGTAGAAAGTTGATGGTATCAGATCATTGATCCACTTCTGATGATTTTACTGCTGGACCTTACGGATGCTGTATCATCCTTCTGTCACGTAAATTTAATTCCCCTGATTTTCTCAAAGAGATTATGGACGCTAAAGATTATTATCTCTTGTCAATATCTTTCTCTCTACCAGCTGTGTTCATTATTATTTTAATGGCAGGTTTTCAGCCTCTTGTGAAAAAAACCTTGCTTTTATCCATCAGTTCTTTGCAATTGCACTTATTATATAAGTATTTGTATGTTGCTTTTGGAGAACTATTATTAATTGATAGATTGACAAATGACTGCATAGTCTAGTAATGTTAATCCGTTAAACAGATACTTTTCAGTCTCCACAGGTAATCATTTTCTCTGCAGGCACACTTCATTTGTTATGTTTTTATATTCTACTCCATGGCCATATGATAGTATCTATAGTATCTTTTCACTGCTTCTCAATTCTCAGATGATTTTCTATGTCGCCCAAGTTGGCTATATTACATGAATGTTGGCTGATGTCAAGGACTGGATGTCCCAAACCTTACTTCAACTAAATTTTGGACAAAAACTTGCCCTTGTTATGGACCTTGAACACATTTCTAAACAAATTCAGCAGTTTCTTGACCATCAAGCTCCTTCAAGCCTGCATCGAAGAATTAGAGGTCGACTTTGATTCATATCTAAACATTGAGCAACATACGAAAAAATATGGTTCTGTTTTTCCCAGCTTAGTAGAAATGCAAATGCTGTTGCGTCATCTGGCCTCCACTGCAGTAATGCCTTGTTTTCCTGTGTCAACCAACAAGCCATGGCATGACCAAACACACGTCACATATCATCATATGAATGTGTGAATTTTACAACTGATGTTAAAATTTCATTAATCACGTGCAATGCTTTTCGCGGTCTGGTGTCTCGCTACATTTCTGAGTCGCCATGTCGGAAGTTCACTGTTATGTTATGTATTAAAGGTGCTACATGTATCATTTATATGATCAATATATCACTGTCGAATGAATAGTGCTACCTTGGTATAATTACAGTAAACAACTGAGACCATGGTTGAGACCAGTGGTATTGTTAGTGCTAGTGTTTCTAAAAGTTAAGACTACATTTCCCATAAACCCTGTTGCTTCATGTCAAAATTAATGTGGTAATAACTTACTGATGTTAAAATGATACATGCAGCGCCCTGAAGTGTTTAGTGTTATTTTGAGTGATGCCTTGTAATTTTCCCTCTTTGATCTCACCATTTTTAATTCGTCCTTTTATCTTTTATTATTGCTGTTTTTTTTTTATTATTGCTGTAATGTATTTATTAATTGCTTTTGCAACTGTTGTACAGGAAAGCACTAAGATGTAGAAAAGTGCTATTTGAGTAGTTCTAATTTGTTTCTTATGAATAGTAATCATCTTGTGGTGATTATTCACCTTGATGGAGTATACTGCCAGGCTAGTGCTTTAATTCTAGCCTTTAGCAGGAGTAGTTGTGGATGTCTTGACGGTGTATAAATGCATCCTGCGTCCATCAGGACACTCTGGAGTACAAGAAGAAGCAGAGGCCTCTCAAGATCCGCATGCTGGACGGCACAGTGAAGACCGTCATGGTGGACGACTCCAAGATTGTCAGCGACATGCTCATGACCATCTGCGCTAGAATAGGTCAGCTCCGTCACACACCTGAACATGCTGGCTCACCTTGACGACTTTCTTTATGCTTGACTCCTGCAGTTATCTTGACAGAATTACAGTTGTAAAATGACTTGTAGTATAATAGTCATTATACTACAACTACTATACTATACATTTATTTTTTATGTAGTTTGTAATTATTTGAGTTGCTAAATAATGCTATATTATGGAAATATCTCCCATTGCAATTGCCAGTAATGACCTCTTACTTCATACTTCATGCTTCATTCACTTCAAGTTTAGCTGCTACCTGCATCGTTTTATGAAATGAGGACCTAAATATGTTTCTGATACCAATTCAAAACAGTTTTAAGAATTTGTACCTGATTGATAATGTGTAGTACAAGGAATTTATGAAATCAAAATTCCCATGTTTATTTTGTCGTGCGATATTAAGCTATATCGGTGAGATTTTTTTTTCATGATTTTGATGAATGAAGAGGCATTTTGCAACTGGAATAGCATAGTTGTCGCTTGTTGTTGGTAGAATTTACGGATGGCGGGACTAAAACAAAGCAACAGATGGTGTTGAGATTCACCTCTCGCTCACATAAGCTCGCATAAGCTTTAGACGATGGGAATAATGTCAATTTCGGCTCCGTATTCATAGTATTCCCATGATGTCGCATGCGTTTTCTACCAATATGGAGCTTTGCCGTACACACAGCTCATTGGCTGTGGCTGTCATCATCCCTGTCAAATCCTCCTTCTAAGGTTTTCATCTTCTTAGTCATTATCGAGATAATATCGTTTTGGCCAAGATAACCGTACTATGAAATTTTCATATCGGCACCTGCTACCTCATTCTAGTTGTAACTAAAACATTTGCCAGCACAAAATATATTTTTTGTTGCATAGCTATACTTTCAAATTATACTGGTAGTAGCTTTAATTGATGTAATTCAGTTTTTAGGAACGTCCACCGTGCAAATCATACCAGCAGGTCGCAACTGGCAAGTGCCAATTTTAGACATAACAAGTTGCACTCTAGGAGTTATGAAGTCAAACCTGGAGGCTTGGACCTCAATGCACTGTGTCCACTGATGAGGTTAATTCCTCTTGACTGATATGCTTATAAATCTTTCTAAATGCTGCTTTGAATTTTATGAAAAACAAATTCTTATCACTTACTGCTTTTACGACTGCGTGCGAGATGTAGTAAAATGTCAACCTGAAACCATTTCTCGGTCAGGCATCACAAACTACGACGAGTACTCGTTGGTGCGAGACATCGGCGAGGAGAAGAAGGAGGAGACCACCGGCACGCTGAAGAGAGACAAGACCCTGCTGCGAGACGACAAGAAGATGGAGAAGCTGAAGCAGAAGCTCCACACAGACGACGAGCGTATGGCTCTCATACAGTCTCTCTCTCTCTCTCTCTCTCTCTCTCTCTCTCTCTGTCTCTCTCTCTCTCTCTCTCTCTCTCTGTCTCTCTCTCTGTCTCTCTCTGTCTCTTTGTGTCTCTTTATCTCTTTCTCTCCCTCTCCCTCTCTCTCTTTGTCTCTCTGTCTCTTTATCTCTCTCTCTCTCTCTCTCTCTCTCCGTCTCTCTCTCTCTGTCTCTCTCTGTCTCTTTGTGTCTCTTTATCTCTTTCTCTCCCTCTCCCTCTCTCTCTTTGTCTCTTTATCTCTCCTCTCTCTCTCTCTCCGTCTCTCTCTGTCTCTTTATCTCTCTCTCTCTCTCTCTCTCTCTCTCTCTCTGTCCCTCTCTGTCTCTGTCTCTCTCTGTCTCTTTGTGTCTCTTTATCTCTTTCTCTCCCTCTCCCTCTCTCTCTTTGTCTCTCTGTCTCTTTATCTCTTTCTCTCCCTCTCCCTCTCTCTCTTTGTCTCTCTGTCTCTTTATCTCTCTCTCTCTCTCTCTCTCTCTCCGTCTCTCTCTCTCTGTCTCTCTCTGTCTCTTTGTGTCTCTTTATCTCTTTCTCTCCCTCTCCCTCTCTCTCTTTGTCTCTTTATCTCTCCTCTCTCTCTCTCTCCGTCTCTCTCTGTCTCTTTATCTCTCTCTCTCTCTCTCTCTCTCTCTCTCTCTCTGTCCCTCTCTGTCTCTGTCTCTCTCTGTCTCTTTGTGTCTCCTTATCTCTTTCTCTCCCTCTCTCTCTCTCTCTTTGTCTCTCTGTCTCTTTATCTCTTTCTCTCCCTCTCCCTCTCTCTCTTTGTCTCTCTGTCTCTTTCTCTCTCTCTCTCTCTCTCTGTCTCTTTATCTCTCTCTCTGTCTCTTTGTGTCTCTGTCTCTTTGTGTCTCTTTATCTCTTTCTCTCCCTCTCCCTCTCTCTCTTTGTCTCTCTGTCTCTTTATCTCTCTCTCTCTCTCTCTCTCTCTCTCTCTCTCTCTGTCTCTTTGAGTCTCTGTCTCTTTGTGTCTCTCTGTCTCTTTATCTCTCTCTCTCTCTCTCTCTCTCTTTTCAACACTCACACACTTCCTTTGACCTTTACCTCTATGAGGAAACACATAATGTCCACAGTATTGCATTCATAATTCAAAGTTTCCACCATTATTTGGCATAGGCCAATAGATATGATTGCCACTGACAGAGAACGGCCTATTCATTTATTTATTTTTGGTCTATTTAGGAGTCTTAGACACTGACAATGAACTAGTTTGGATACCATAAAACTAGAAGGTTGGAGATAAACTCAAAATACAGAGTAAGAGTGAGGTTAAAAAAAAATGCTAAACCAGTGGTTCTCAACGTGGGGTCCCGGGACCACCAGGGGTCCTTGTGGGGGTTCCAGGGGGTCCCCAGCAAATGGATGAATTGTTAAACTTCACCATTATTTAATTTACAAGAAGTTAACATGATTAGAGAATGAAAAGAAAAGACGATTAAAAAGTTTTAATCATAGTTTCAATGTTATCTCTCTACCTACAACACAGATAGTCATGGAATTCTGGACAAAATGATATCTAACAATAAAAATTATTCTCAGATTTGGGTCAGAGAGACAAAATCTCATCAAATGGGGGTCCGTGGCTCTAATGTGGACTAAATTAGGGGTCGTTGATAGGAAAAGGGTTGAGAATCACTGGTGGCTGCAGAATGAAGACACAGTTAATTCATGTTGTTAAAGTTGTGTCCTTTTCCTCCAGTGAACTGGTTGGACCACGGCAGGACATTAAGGGAACAGGGGGTGGAGGAGACGGAGATGTTGCTGCTGAGGAGGAAGTTCTTTTACTCTGACCAGAACGTGGACTCCAGAGACCCGGTCCAGCTCAACCTGCTCTACGTCCAGGTACGCAAACCACAAACATGGACTTGGCTTGTATTTTTTCCTTTGGAGGCACCATAGGCTGAGATAGATGCATAGAGATACAACTAAGTATGGAGGAGGTGTAGTGGACAGCAACTATCTGGGTTTATGTAGCGGTCTTATTTTTTCACCATGTAACGCAGGTTTATTGCGTTTTATTTCGATGCAACTATCAAATCAAATGGTGGTTTGACAGATTCTGTATCTTCGGTGATATTTAGTCGAGGTAGAGTTGGAAAGTAAGACAAATGGAATAAGACAAATGCCATGAATTGTGTAGTTTGATCAAAAGATGCAAGTTGGACCAGCGGTAGTGTTGGTTTTATATTCTTATGTTATAATCACATTACTTACAACAAAGACGACAACAGCAACAACAACATTTTTGAAACAAATGTTTTTGAAGCAAAAGTGCATCACACAAACAAATCAAAACAAAAGGTGATAAAAGCAAAGTGAAGATAAAACATAAAACCATAGCCACACCAAGTTTATCAGATAAAATGTAAAATAAAACAAGTTTAAATTAAAATAAATAAATTAAATAAAACGCAAATACAAGTGAGTAGAGTGATTAGATCAGAGCCTGGACTTTAGACCAGAGCCTGGACTTTAGACCAGAGCCTGGACTTTAGATCAGATCAGAGCCTGGACTTTAGATCAGAGCCTGGACTTTAGAGCAGAGCCTGGACTTTAGACCAGAGCCTGGACTTTAGAGCAGAGCCTGGACTTTAGAGCAGAGACTGGACTTTAGAGCAGAGCCTGGACTTTAGAGCAGAGACTGGACTGACGAAAAAGAAATGTGGATACAGACTTAATATTATGAGTGAGATGGCCAACTTCTGTTTTCTCTGAATTGAAGGAAAGTCAATATAGTCATATGTACAATGTTATAAAAACAAATCTCTCTGGTGTGTGTGTGTACAGGCCCGTGATGACATTCTGAACGGCTCTCACCCGGTCTCCTTCGACAAGGCCTGTGACTTCGCTGGCTATCAGTGTCAGATCCAGTTTGGCGACCACAACGAGGCGAAACACAAACCTGGATTCCTAGAGTGAGCGCCGCATTTCATATTCGGATCATGACTTCATCTGCTTTTTCCGCAATGTCGATTCCTTAAGTTATTTTTAAAGTTGTGTTTGTGCTCGCTCCCTAAAATGGGCCCGAGGGTCTTGTGGTATAATTTTTTAATTTCCATTTAACCAAAACTTTTCCTCCTTAGTTTGAAAGAGTTCCTTCCCAAAGAGTACATCAAGCACAAAGGAGAGAAAAGGATCTTCCAGGTAAGAATTGTACACTGGGCAATGTATAGGCAGATATAATAATAATAACAATATTTTTTTCAATTTATGTAGCACTTTGCAAACATCATAAAAAGTGCTTAATAACTAACAACTCAGTGAAAACTAACTGAAAATGCCAGGCAAGGTTACATCATAATAATAATAAATGTTATTTACATAGCACTTATCAAAAACAATGTTGCAATGTGCTTTACAAAAGAGGAAAAGCCGGCAAGAAAATAACAAAAACAAAAACATAGCATAGTAAAGACGCAGAACATTAACAATAGAACCATTATAAAGAGGCTTCTCTATAAAAATACATTAGAAGTGATTTAAAAGAAGACACTGATTCCACTAACCTGAGCTCCTCTGGCAGAACGATCTCTAATTTATTTTCGTTCAACTGAAGGAAATTATGGGAAATTCAGGACTTGGATATCTGACAGGTTGGCTTTCAGGTTGTTGATATTACTGGGGTTGTCAGGATTGAGGATTATCAATCCGACACTCGCGGGTTTATCCACAGGTGGGGCGGGTTAGGGTCACCTCAAGATAATATTGAGAGTGGGCAGGTGCGGGTCAAATAAGTTGGTACACATACAGTGTAATTATAAACAAAATTTCAATTAAATTTAAAGAGTAACTGAACCCCAAACCCAAATCTGTGGTGAAGCCTGGAAATAGCTGGAATGAGCAAACTACACCGAATTGCCAATGAATAATAATAATAATAATTATTATTACTATAGCCTAGAAATTTGATGTGGAAGAAATAAAATAAAATACCCCCCAAAAAAACCTGGAAAAAATAAAACCAACAACCCCGCCCCCCATGATAATATCGTATATCACGATATTTTGGCGGGACAGTATTGCGATATAAAATTTTGGATATCGCCCAAGCTTGTGTGGACATTTGTGGTATAATTGCCTTTGAATTAGCATTTGTTTGTCTTTCTGCTGCTTTAGGGCTGCATTGATTTAATACAATCTGTCTGATGTTATTTTGTATGCCTGAAATGCATTTGTTCTTCTTCTTCTTCTCTCTGCAGGCACACAAAAACTACCAGAACATGACAGAGATCGAGGCCAAAGTCAGCTACGTTAAGCTCGCCAGGTCCCTCAAAACCTATGGGGTGTCATTCTTCCTTGTAAAGGTAATGATTGCACATGGTTATTTGTATGCCTGTTTTGAGGAAAGATTCTTATTAGAAGCGCAGGTGATGACAGAATTGTGTTGTGTACAAACAAAACACCTTACTTGTCGTTGTCACTGTCATCATTATTCAGCATGGTTTCTTCTGGCATCTGACAACATCTTCATTTGTGATTTGGGATTAATCCTAAAAAAGTCCTTACATGTGAGCTTTGCAGTTTCTCGGGTAGTAAAATAATGATAATTTTAGTGTGATAGTTGAATGAATCGTTTATGGTATTATTGTTTCGGCTACATTTGGCCATTTATATTATTTTGGTAACATTTATCCATTTATAATGTCGGTCTGTCTCAGATTCTGATGGAGCAAAACTCACAAGATGCATGTTTTCCAAGTGAAAATGATACTGCAAAGCATTTCAAACTTACTTATGTGTGCTTGTCATTCATCCCCAGGGTTTAACAGTAGTTTATACAATTTCAGGCAATTTGCATGATAATTGCCAATTTCAAACCTGAACCATTTACCTTTTCCCTTTTTGGTGAATTGGTGTTCCCCTGTGATTTAGACTAATTATTAACCCCTGTCTTAAAGAAAAGATTCCCAAAATATATCATTAAGTTAATGATACCATATTATGGCAATCTTTTCTTAAGTCACAAAACAAGTAGGTGTTTAGACTTCAGACAGATTTGTTGCATATGTTTATTCCAAAAACAATCTAGTGGTTGATACAAGGGCGATGTCTGCCATCTTTGTCCTGGGCTCACAGAACATGTAAAGTCAATCTTTTGGCGCCCCCCAGTGGCCTTAAAATTAACTTCCATTCTCTATCCTAGAAAAGATTGTTAAAAAAAAATATCATGCTTTCAAAAATGCCAGATCTTCAGATTCAAGTTCAAGTTTGTTTATTTATATAGCCCTTTATCACATGCATGTCTCCAAGAATTCACAGAATGAGCCTAACTAGATCAGTAAGGACATTCTAACCCTTCACTTATCCAACGTCCTGCAGGAGAAGATGAAGGGCAAGAACAAGCTAGTGCCCCGTCTGCTGGGGATCACCAAGGAGAGCGTGATGAGGGTGGACGAGAAGACCAAGGAGGTGATCCAGGAGTGGAACCTGACCAACATCAAACGCTGGGCCGCCTCGCCCAAGAGCTTCACCCTGGTTGGTCCCGCACTCCTGGCCTTTTTCTATTTAGGGGGAACATTTTAGAATTCAGCGTCACATGTCTTTATCTTCTCAGCCTTAGCTACTTTGTCCCAACTGGATTCTTCTGTCTGCACTGAAACTTGAAATATAAAGATGCGTCATGTCAAAGGTGAGAAACGCTTGCAAGTTGCAACACCGTTCCTACCCTGCAACGTTGTGAACAGCAGAACAGCAGAAGAAAGTAAATAGCAGTCGCTAGTTTCAGTGAAGGTTCCACACTTGACAGCTCACATCAGCAACAAGGATGTGGTCGCCCCCTTGTCTCTCTTCAGCCGCATCTCACGGGTGCAACCGCCTCCAGAATGTGACTCTCGGTAGAAAATTGGCCCGGTGCTTTCTGTATTGTGTACATGCAAGGAGAGATGGATGAGGAAAGGCTCATTTTTGAGGTTGTACATATCAGTTTTGTTGATTATACAAGACCATACAATTTTTAGCGCTGAAGCTTTGGATGGCAATTTTGAAAGCAGATCATGTTTAATTTTTTTGCAGAACATTATCACACCAGGTTGGCATTGGCTATACGACCTAAACTGAGGAAACTTGTGATGTACAGTTGGGTCAGGTGGCTAGTAGGTGCAGGCAGACCTGTGCCCTGAAAGTTTTATTAAAACGTTGTTAGTGTGTTTGTTTCAGCAAGTCACACACACCAACAAATCTAATGGCAAACATATTACCAGATTCATTTTTAAGATAGATACCAACTCCTTTTTGACGTTCATTTGTTTTTATTAAGGATGGTTAGGGTTTAGGGATTAGGGTTTAGGTTTAGGGTTAGAGGGTTAGGGTTAGTATCTAGGGTTAGGCTAAGACGACCTTTTAGGGTTGGGGTCAGTCAGACTTCTCTCCACACTTAGTTTACTGCTGTCAGTGCAGGAGAAAGGAGCTTTCCTCCGGTTGTATTACAGTCAATCCAACAGAACATCTCGTTATGAAAAAGAAAGTGTAACCTAAAATTCTATTGTGTTTGTAAACAGTAACTTCATACTCCAGTCTTCTGAGACAGAGGGTTTCATCTACCTACTGTAATTTACTATATATTTATCTACCTAACCTGTAGCCATCTACCTAATACTTACATACCAACGCTTAACACAACAACTCATAATTCAAAACCATGCAGTTTTTGAGGTAAACACAGTCAAATTGCAATCAAAACTGAGACTAAAATCATTTATAGGCCTAAGCAGGTTGCCTGTGGTCTAATGGATTTTTGTTGTTTGCGTGATGTCATCAACAGCTTTAGTCTAGATGTTGGGATTTATTTTGAATGTACAATAGATATACTTGGGTTTGATATTTTACGCTGTGACATGACTTTGTTCTGTGGCTTTTCTATTGACATGATTTCATGGATTGATTGGTGAACGGAGACCTAAACTAAAAGTCTACTGGGGACGATTTCAGTGTTGATGTTTTCATCACTGGCTAAATAATGGCTAAATTGACCAATGGGACAATCACTCAAAAAATTTACTATTTTTATCTCCCAAATCTCATACCTCTTCTGCTGCTAGGACTTTGGTGACTACCAAGACGGCTACTACTCCGTGCAGACCACTGAGGGAGAGCAGATAGCTCAGCTGATCGCCGGCTACATCGACATCATCCTAAAGAAGGTAACAGCCCTCACAAATATCAGACCAAGATTATGTAGTATTTATGGTCAAATATTTTTAGGCTATGTATAATGAAGTGGGCAGCAGTGACAGCGATACTGTGTTTTCCACAGAAAAAGAGCAAAGACCACTTTGGCCTGGAGGGAGATGAAGAGTCGACCATGCTGGAAGACTCTGTGTCACCCAAGAAGTAAGTGCTGTGTTACCTTGCTGTGTGTGTGTGTGTGTGTGTGTGACTGTAGGAAAGGTCCACTTCCTTGTAATCCATGTATGTTGTGGATGGTGATACCATATGCATTTTAGCATCTAATATCTCTTTCACTTCATATGCGAAGTTACATATGCCAAAAATGATTGGAATTGTTATGTGGTTTGGTCCTAAACTCTTTTCAGCTGTGTGACATTAAGTGTTTAATGTCAAGAACGATACATACACAGGTTCCCCCTATAGAGTAAATGAACTGATTAGATTTTGGAATGCCTTGCTGCATAAATTTGCATATAAATAAGGAAAAACAGGTTTTCTTGAAACACCTATAACTCCTTAATGCTTTAAGATACTAAGTTCATATTCAATACCACCTATGTGTTGTATAATGCGGGGACAAATATGTATGTTCAGCCATGGTGTCTATCGCTGCTCATGCTAACTATCCAGTTCTTCTTCTGTTTATTCCAAACAAAATGGAAATTTAAAACGCATCACTTCCGGTGCCTCAGAGGATTTTTCCCAGGAAAGAGCTGCCAGTCAGCGAGTGTTTAAAAAGCAAATGTAAAAGCTTTCATGAACTGGCCATAGGCTGAATCAGTATGGTAGTAAAACATAGTATTTATTTATATGAAAATGTCAGGGATTATTACTAAAAGTCCCAAGTGATCCTGTGGCCGTAGACTACATTCAAACCAGATATTCAGCAAAATATATAACATTTGAACAAAGATGTTGTGAAGTTTATGGAGTTTATTTAGCGTTCTTCTACCCCCCCCTCTCCTCCCTTTGCATTTCTCTGTATTGCTGATACACCCAGGTCCACCGTGCTGCAGCAGCAGTTCAACAAGGTGGGCAAGGCGGAGACGGGCTCAGTGGCCCTGCCGGCCATCATGCGTTCAGGAGCCGGAGGGCCAGAGAACTTCCACATGGGCAGCATGCCTCAGGCCAAGCAGCACATCACCAGTGGGCAGATGCACCGAGGACACATGCCTCCACTGGTAAGACAAAACAAACGTGCTGAAAAATACTTGTTACCAAACTGTTTTTGACTTGGCAGCAAAATCATCCTTTTTTTTTTTTTTGTCATTTAAGTTTTTATTAAAGTTTTACATAAATTGACATAAAATGAAAATAATAATAATACAAAAAGTAAATAAATAATATAAAACAAAATATAAAATAAAATAAAGAGTGGCAGTCCTACCTCAAACTCACAAAAACTTGGTGTATTCCGTTAATACAACATAATAGAATATGTAGCCTAAGTCCCCACCTTAGCCCACGAGAAACTCCACACTCTAAGATGTTACATCCTTAATATATATGAGAAAGTGATTCCAGGCCACATTAGATTTCCCTTTGAGATCATTCACTCTGGCAATCATATCCTCAAAAGAGGCAGTTTCAGTCATCAGCCTCAACCAATCCGTCCACTCCAGACGGCGTGGAGTCTTCCAGTTCTGTAAAATGAGCCTGGCTGCAGTGATAAAGCCTGCTAAGGCTAGCCCAAACTCTGCTTTGGTGATTCCATGTGGCAAGATTGATTTATCTCCTAGGAGACACAGTCGTGGTGTTTCTGGGAGGGGTTGCCCTATCTACTTTGTGAGTGTTTCTAGTACCTCCTTCCAAAAAGAGTGTACCAGAGGACACTCCCACATGGCATGCAAAAATGTGCCCAATTCCCTCTTACATTTCCAGCATTTATTATCTTGTACCAGGCCCATTCTATAGAGCTTGAGTGGTGTGAAGTAGTACCTATTTATAATCTTATAGTGAGTAAATTTATTTCTCACATCCCTCGTGGCCCAACCTATATTTGAGACAGCAAAATCATCTTTGAAGACAGTTTGAAATTGTTAGGTACAACTAAAGACAAGATATAAAACATATTAAGTCCAGAATATTTTAAATATTCTGATATAATTGACATAGAAATTGTGTTAATTTTCTCAAAAAGTGATCTTTTCCTCAGTGGGACACAGTAGTCCTTGATAATAATGGTACTTCTGTTCTGTTCACAGACATCAGCCCAGCAGGCTCTGACTGGAACCATCAACTCCAGCATGCAGGCCGTCCAGGCTGCCCAGGCCTCTCTGGATGAGTTCGACACCCTGCCGCCTCTCGGGACAGACGCTGTGAGATAAAGCTTTCTGGTTTTTTTTAATATTTGAGATTTTGAGACTAGTACTGTGCAAGGAGTCCCTTCTGGATCTCAGTTGCGTAATCCGAGGACAAATCTATTCTCCCTTTGTCCAAGGCCTCCCAAGCCTGGCGCAAAAACAAGATGGATGAGTCCAAGCACGAGATCCACTCCCAGGTGGACGCCATCACAGCGGGCACCGCCTCTATGGTTAACCTCACTGCAGGTACAAACACAGGCACACCTAGCCATATTCCTATATTGGGAAATTCATTATCCGCTTCCTTACAAAATAGAGGAAATAAAGAATCCTCCTGGCAATACACTTTCACAGTAAATTGAAACAAGAATTTTAATTGGTATCACTTTATTTTGATAGTTCACTGTTGCCTCTCAATGTATCAGTAGATATTCAACAGTGTATCAGTTGACTATCAACGAATGTTCAACAAACTATCTGTAATTTATGTCAATTTATGTCTCAAATATGTCTCAACAGACTGTTGGTAGACTGTCAACAACTTTGGTTAAGATTAGGATTGAGTTCAGGCACATAAAAGAACTCGGTAAAGGTTAGGGTTAGGTTTAAGTTAATCACATAAAACTTGGTTATAGTCAACAGTTACTCAAGCTGTTTTTACACAGGCAAACAGTCAACTGCAGTCTTCTTGAAGTGAGGGAGAACTGCAAAAAATAAAAGCTAGTTTATTGGAGGCTTTGTTCCAATTCAAGCAGTCCAGCCAGCAAAACTGCAAATATTAACGGTGGCCCAGTTTTAAAACAATATCACACAATAATCATCCACAAGAACAACTTTGTTGTTCCCGGAAGATCCAGTGGTTCCTGTGGATCCCCCTCCTGCAATGTGAAGACGATCATAGCAGGTAAAAGGTGGATAAAGAAGAAGAGCTGTCCCGGGACAGCTGTGTAAAGATGGCTTCAGTTGATAAAGTCTGTTGATTCGTCAACTGACGGGTTATAGAGAGGCAACAGTGGACTATCGAAATAAAGTTTTAACTTGTATCCTGGTTTTCTGCGACTACTCACAGGCCATATTCCCTGATATGGTACACTACAGGAAGACTAAGGACGTCTGTTGTCTGTGGTCCAATAAACCTCTCCCTGTCCCCAGGTGACCCAGCAGAGACCGACTACACAGCGGTGGGCTGCGCCGTGACCACCATCTCCTCCAACCTGACGGAGATGTCCAAGGGCGTCAAACTGCTGGCCGCCCTCATGGACGACGAAGGCGGGAACGGGCAGCAGCTGCTGGGCGCCGCCAAGAACCTGGCCTGCGCCGTTTCCGACATGCTGAAAACCGCCCAGCCCGCCAACACCGAGGTCCGTGTTTGCCATGTTATTTGTGTTTTACTGGGTTTGGGTTAAGGTGCGGTCGGAATATTGGTAGGTTGTAGGGTTCGACCGTTATGGGTTTTTGAAGACAGCTACCACAGGTTTCTTGTCTCAGTTTGAAATAATAATATCCGTTCGGTCGGTCGTCTAACTGGTGTGTTTGGCTGCAGCCTCGTCAGAACCTGCTGCAGGCTGCGGGGAACGTTGGCCAGGCCAGCGGCGAGCTGCTGTCTCACATCGGAGAGACGGACACGGATCCGCACTTCCAGGTAAGTCGACCTCAACTTTCACCAAGAGTTAGTCGGTACAGTGCGGTGCAGACGCAACCTAAATGTTTTTAGGTTGTTTTTGGCAGGGTGGCAGGCCAGGGTGGATAGGGTATACATGGTCAGCAGTGGAGAAGATGGTGCTGTATGGTGTTGTGTCAATGTAGTATTGTAGTGGATCGCCACGAATAGACATCTTCATGGGAACCACTGCAGTGTATGTGTGATCTAAAAAGTCTATTATATTTGCCAAGATTGTAAGTGACTGTATTATACACTCAGTGGCTTTGGTTGTATAATAAAGTTGTATAATATAACCCATTTTTTTTACATCTACATTGGACAGTTTCTAGGTAAAGGATCTTTCATGGGTGCAAGGCGGAGAGTCTCCTCTAATAGTCAAATGCTGGTAACAAATGTGTCCATAAGACAAACCAATCACTCTCAATGGGCAATCATGCTAATCGTTCTTATCCTCCTTAATTAGTATGCGTGAGTAACTTAATGGTGATATGTAATCCAATCTATCTTAATTCCAAACTACTGTCAGATGACTCCAGTTTAGAGTCATATCTCATGCATTACTCTCCCTTACTCTTTCATCATTTCACATGCATTGAGTCCGGTGCTTTTTACAAATAACCAATAATATTTGCTTATAAATGTGCAAAGGGAATTCATTTGATTGCTCAAAGGTACAGACAAAGTTACTTTTCATTCTAACAGTTCAGTTCTGATCTATATAGGTCAGAACGTTTGAAGCAAAGTTAAAATGGCAAAATCCTACTGGTTCATTCCCTTGGTTAGAAGGCAAGCATCACTTGGTTATGTGGCCTTGACTGTCCAAACAAGGTTTTAAAAGTACATCCATGTGGTAAAAAGTTTGTGTTATTATATTTCATGGGGTTTTGGTTCAATAATTATTGGAGAGCCTATCCATCTTCCTTCAACTAAGAGTTACCCTCTGAATTTCCCCATGTTAATATGTAGCCTATAATAAATGGACCATATATACAATGCAGTTTTAACATGAAATTGAAATTCCAGCTCTACCCATATGGCGAAAGTGATGCAATAGACACACACACACAGGAGAGAAAACCCTTGTTTAAAGGGACAAAGCACCCTAGTCAATTTTCATTACCTTAAGCATCAATGGGACACTCTCTTTACCTTTGTACTAAATGTCTTTTCTCTCAATTTCTCTCTTTTGCTGTAGCACTAGATTTACTTTCCTCACTTAATTTTTAATTTCATATATCTAAATAATTTGACGGATGACATTCCAGGAGTACACATAATCAACAGTAACATTTTTTCTCCTTCACTTTGGATTCTCATCCATGTATAATTTAGCAGTCGGTGCTACTTAATGCTAATTATTGTGTGTTTTTTGCCATCGGCAGGACATGCTAATGCAGCTGGCTAAAGCCGTGGCTAACGCCGCAGCGGCTCTGGTGCTGAAAGCCAAGAACGTGGCCCAGAAGACCGAGGACTCGGCCCAGCAGAACCGGGTCATCGCTGCAGCCACTCAGTGCGCTCTGTCTACCTCTCAGCTGGTGGCATGCACAAGGGTAAGACAGCACATTTTACATCTACCCGCCTATCGGTCATACAGTTATGCCTATACAGCGTGGAATATGACATTAT
Organism: Centroberyx gerrardi; assembly: GCF_048128805.1. Taxonomy (NCBI): domain Eukaryota; kingdom Metazoa; phylum Chordata; class Actinopteri; order Beryciformes; family Berycidae; genus Centroberyx; species Centroberyx gerrardi. Next base: position 32,776,730 of record NC_135998.1, read on the forward strand.
TTGTCTCAGATTCAGGAAACTAAATTATTTTATTGCACTTTTGCTTGTTTTCACTCTTACTGTCTTACTGTTATTGTGGTGCTGTGTTACAATATTCAAATATTAAACAATTACTTCTTTATTACTTTGGGGTGCAGCTAGAACCTTGATGCATTTTTGCGTTTGTCTGATGAGTGCACAGAATCTAATTGCCCCTTGTGGATAAATAAAGTCTATTATATTGAACTGAATACTTTAGAACATGTAATACTTGTTTCTCATCATCTGGTTTAAAACGAAAGTATCTCCAAATGACAGACGATGATCCATTTTTAGGAACCAAAACAACATTTGCATGTTAAGACTCAGCATTTTCCACTCTAACATCGAGCTGATCCATTCTTTTCCACTTTGTGCTTGAGATGCCACACCAGGACTTTCAAGGGAACTGAAAACCTAAGAAACACTTCAATATTGACGAATTACATGATTATTAATTGTGCAAACATAAAATCACGATATATGATTATCTACAATTAATTGTGCAGCCCTAGTGCAACTCAATCTCCTGCCATAATGCTGTATTCATACCCTATGGGAACTACCATCTGAATGACTTGATGTTCACGTGTCCAAGCTCCCTGTCAAACAACATGATTGCATTTTCTGTAGACTTTGGTGTCTCTTGATATTCTCAGCCTTTTCACACCTTTTCATACTATTCCAAGACTTTTTAATACTTAATATTAGTCAAAGTCAAGTCAAATTTTATTTGTATAGCACATTTCATACAAAAAGCAACACAATGTGTTTCACAAGGCCAAGAGCAATACATGTATAATAAAATAAAATAAGAACATACACATCATCATACATAAAAAACATACATACACACACATGCACACATGCAGAGGACAAAGACAATTTAAAGTGTGTATAAATTCAGGTAAAACAGCAGCAGACATTTGCTCTAAAAACAACAACATTAGTGTGTTAAGTTAAAAACAGCAGTAAAAAGAAATGTTTTAAGTCGACTTTTAAAAGAACTATGTGTTGTGGCACCGTTGATGTCACTTGGCATATTATTATTACTTAATATCATTAGAATATATCCCTACACTTGACAATAGGTATACAGTTGTTGGTGATGTCAGAATTTAGGAACTTGGATAAATTGGGGTTCATTTCTAAACCGCAAGTGAGGTGACCAGCATTTTCTAGTTGGAAGCTCATATCTCTGTTTTTCCCATACGATGTGAATGCAGCATAATCTCTCTTTCTTCCACGCTCCCACATTCACTTCATCCTCCTCCGTCTCTAGGTGGTGGCCCCGACCATCAGCTCCCCCGTGTGCCAGGAGCAGCTGATCGAAGCGGGGAAACTGGTGGCCAAGTCCGTGGAAGGCTGCGTGGAGGCGTCGCAGGGCGCCACCAGCGACGAGGGCCTCCTGAAGCAGGTGGGCGTGGCCGCCACGGGCGTCACTCAGGCCCTCAACGAGCTGCTCCAGCACATCAAACAGTACGCGAGCGGGGGCCAGCCCATCGGACGCCACGGAGAAGCCACCGACCGCATCCTGGACGTCACCGAGAACATCTTCAGCTCCATGGGAGACGCTGGTAGGTGGAAGGGAGTCAGCGGTGGGGGGGCAGTGTAGTTCTCAACGTGGGGTCCGGGGACCACCAGGGCTCCTTGAGGGGGTTCCAGGGGGTCCCCAGCAAATTGATGAATTGTTAAACTTCACCATTATTTAATTTACAAGAGGTTAACACAATTAGAGAATGTAGAAGAGTGACTGTTTTGATCATAGTTTCTCTGTTATCTCTCTACCTACAATACAGATAGTCATGGGATTCTGGACAAAATCATATCTAACGATAAAAATATTCTCTGTGTTGTTACAGACTGACCAGGGCTCAGTGTCTGTTGTCTTTTTTCTTGATTTAAGTGCCTTCAATACTGTTGATCATCACATGCTGCTGCTCTTTCTTTCTATTTCTAAATTTGGCCGTGCCCCAGTTTCAGTTCTATGTCTGTGGTTTTCACTGCATATGCTTCCCCTTGATAATCTGTAAATATGTAATTTTCTTTCACTCTTAAAGAGTAACTAAACCCCAAATCCAAATATTTGGTAAAGTCTGACGCCTAATGGTGAAAAGTAGGGTACTGAACTGGCCATCTGCTATTGGCTGGTCTTTGGTGCCAGGTGATGTCACCTCCTGTTGTACTCTATAGAGGGTGACACCTGACTCCATCATAGAAGAGGCAAAGATACCTTCAGCTCCGTTATCCATATCACTATCGCTCTCTCCACCTACACGTATAACCCGCAGCTGAGTGCAACAAGCTCACACCCCTTCTCGTTGACAAAAAGGCATTCTGGGAAATGTAGGAAATCACTAACTGAAGTAGAAGTAGACGAGGCAGGTTGAGAGAAAGTGGGTACACCAAAAAACATCACAAATTCATGATAACCGCATAAGAGGATCCACGGGTGGAATTTTCCTTTTAAACAGTTCTTCTTCTTCTCTTCCTTTCTCTCTCCTCTCATCCGCCAGGTGAGATGGTGCGCCAGGCGCGCATCCTGGCCCAGGCCACCTCCGACCTGGTCAACGCCATCAAGATGGACGCCGAGGGCGAGTCAGACCTGGAGAACTCGCGCAAGCTGCTGTCGGCTGCCAAGCTGTTGGCCGACGCCACTGCCAAGATGGTGGAGGCCGCTAAGGTTTGCATTATGTTTCTCTTCTATTGTATGTGTGTTTACAGTATGAACAGGTGTTTGTATGCGTGTGCAGTGCATGAATTTAGTCTTGATTGGTTTAGTGTATGATAATAAGTGTGTGTGTGTGTGTGTGTGTCACCCTAGGGCGCAGCAGCAAACCCTGACAGCGAGGAGCAGCAGCAGAAGTTGCGGGAGGCCGCCGAGGGCCTCCGCATGGCCACCAACGCCGCCGCGCAGAACGCCATCAAGAAGCGGCTGGTCAACAAGCTGGAGGTAAAAGGAAAGGAGATGGAGGGCGAGAAGCGACAGAAAAGGAAAGGAGATGGAGGGCGAGAAGCGACAGAAAAGGAAAGGAGATGGAGGGCGAGAAGCGACAGAAAAGGAAAGGAGCGAGAGGCGAGAAGCGACAGAAAAGGAAAGGAGCGAGAGGCGACAGAAAAGGAAAGGAGATAGAGGCGAAAAGCGACAGAAAAGGAAAGGAGATAGAGGCGAGAAGCGACAGAAAAGGAAAGGAGATGGAGGGCGAGAAGCGACAGAAAAGGAAAGGAGATGGAGGCGAGAAGCGACAGAAAAGGAAAGGAGATAGAGGCGAGAAGCGACAGAAAAGGAAAGGAGATGGAGGGCGAGAAGCGACAGAAAAGGAAAGGAGATAGAGGCGAGAAGCGACAGAAAAGGAAAGGAGCGAGAGGCGAGAAGCGACAGAAAAGGAAAGGAGATGGAGGGCGAGAAGCGACAGAAAAGGAAAGGAGATAGAGGCGAGAAGCGACAGAAAAGGAAAGGAGATAGAGGCGAGAAGCGACAGAAAAGGAAAGGAGATGGAGGGCGAGAAGCGACAGAAAAGGAAAGGAGATGGAGGGCGAGAAGCGACAGAAAAGGAAAGGAGCGAGAGGCGAGAAGCGACAGAAAAGGAAAGGAGATGGAGGCGAGAGGCGACAGAAAAGGAAAGGAGATGGAGGCGAGAAGCGACAGAAAAGGAAAGGAGATGGAGGCGAGAAGCGACAGAAAAGGAAAGGAGATAGAGGCGAGAAGCGACAGAAAAGGAAAGGAGATAGAGGCGAGAAGCGACAGAAAAGGAAAGGAGATGGAGGGCGAGAAGCGACAGAAAAGGAAAGGAGATAGAGGCGAGAAGCGACAGAAAAGGAAAGGAGATGGAGGGCGAGAAGTGACAGAAAAGGAAAGGAGATGGAGGCGAGAAGCGACAGAAAAGGAAAGGAGATAGAGGCAAGAAGCGACAGAAAAGGAAAGGAGATGGAGGCGAGAAGCGACAGAAAAGGAAAGGAGATGGAGGGCGAGAAGCGACAGAAAAGGAAAGGAGCGAGAGGCGAGAAGCGACAGAAAAGGAAAGGAGATGGAGGGCGAGAAGCGACAGAAAAGGAAAGGAGCTAGAGGCGAGAAGCGACAGAAAAGGAAAGGAGATGGAGGGCGAGAAGCGACAGAAAAGGAAAGGAGATAGAGGCGAGAAGCGACAGAAAAGGAAAGGAGATGGAGGGCGAGAAGCGACAGAAAAGGAAAGGAGCGAGAGGCGAGAAGCGACAGAAAAGGAAAGGAGATGGAGGGCGAGAAGCGACAGAAAAGGAAAGGAGATAGAGGCGAGAAGCGACAGAAAAGGAAAGGAGATGGAGGGCGAGAAGCGACAGAAAAGGAGATGGAGGGCGAGAAGCGACAAAAGGAAAGGAGATGGAGGGCGAGAAGCGACAGAAAAGGAAAGGAGATAGAGGCGAGAAGCGACAGAAAAGGAAAGGAGATGGAGGCGAGAAGCGACAGAAAAGGAAAGGAGATAGAGGCGAGAAGCGACAGAAAAGGAAAGGAGCGAGAGGCGAGAAGTGACAGAAAAGGAAAGGAGCTAGAGGCGAGAGGCGACAGAAAAGGAAAGGAGATAGAGGCGAGAAGCGACAAAAAAGGAAAGGAGCGAGAGGCGAGAAGCGACAGAAAAGGAAAGGAGATAGAGGCGAGAGGCGACAGAAAAGGAAAGGAGATAGAGGCGAGAAGCGACAAAAAAGGAAAGGAGATGGAGGCGAGAAGCGACAGAAAAGGAAAGGAGATAGAGGCGAGAAGCGACAGAAAAGGAAAGGAGATGGAGGGCGAGAAGTGACAGAAAAGGAAAGGAGATGGAGGCGAGAAGCGACAGAAAAGGAAAGGAGCTAGAGGCGAGAAGCGACAGAAAAGGAAAGGAGATGGAGGGCGAGAAGCGACAGAAAAGGAAAGGAGATGGAGGCGAGAAGCGACAGAAAAACAGGAAAAACTCCATAAAACAACTTCAGAGCTTGTCATCAGCCCCAACGATCGATGCAACCGTTCTTCAAGTATTATTCCAGTAGTCTTTCAGATTAAAGTTTTAGGGAACTGGGAAGCTTTGAATGGCTGGAATCAACCTCTCATCCGCTTGCCAGGTGGAACTATTGTTCATAAAAGGAATCGCACTGGTAGGGAAACAAGGAAGGGGGGAAATCTGATTGGCTGTTGAAGACAGATTACCATTAAACGTTCAGCTGTGGCCAACTTTTCTCAACCGACCACCCACAGCCGACTTGTCGGGCTTGCCTTGACATGTACACTGCTCCATGCTTTAATATCAAGTTAGGTTTCAAATCTTTATGGAATGTAGGAAGGCGCCCCCCTTCCTACATTCCATAAAGATTTGAAAGAGTCAGAGTTTAAACTGTCCATCAAAGATCCACACTCGCCAGTTCAGAAGCTGAAAATCATAAATGCTTTGTTGAGTTTTACTTTATTCGCAAAATACTTCAAAGATTGCAAAGACTCTCAGCTGTCTCAGACATCTCTATTTGCCACTTCTTGTTTCCTGGCAGAATGCGGCAAAACAGGCTGCAGCGGCCGCCACTCAGACCATCGCCGCCGCCCAGCACGCCGCCTCGTCCAATAAGAACTTGGCCGCCCAGCAGCAGCTCGTCCAGAGCTGCAAGGTAAAACACACCTCGCGTGCTTTTTTTGGTTTCTTCACCTCACTGGACAGTTCAGATGGTTGGGTTGCTTTTTCAACCATATGTCATTTCTCCCTTTGACTGTCTCTCTTTTTCTCTGTTTTACAGTCTCACATGTGCTATAAGCATCCTGTTACGCTGCATTCTATCTGCAATCACTGGTTTTAAGATAAGATGAGATTAGATGAAACTTTGGTAGGACTTTAGCATACGGTGCTGAAAGAACAGGGTAGCTGCCAGATATTGCAAGAACTAGAAGAAATAGAACTTGCAGAAGTTACCTGGTGGTTAGTACGCATTAGTCAGAGTTAGACAGTAGTTACAGTTACATCTCCCAGGAGGTATAATTCAGTTTCTTTTATCATTATCAGTACTGACCCTATAACTATCAGTTGCTTCTCGGTCCTTACAGGACATTTGGATAATTTCCCAGTGAAGAACCTCAGAGGAATTCAGAGTTATCGCTATGCCTAACAGAAGGTATCATGTAGTTATCAGTACCTACCCAGTCCTTACAGGACATTAATGAGTTTTACGAGAAGAATCCATGTGGCTCTTTGTCAAACGTCAAATAATTTTCAGTTATTTCACTGCAGCTACCATGTAACTTCACCAGGTGAGCACCGTATACTAAAGCAAACCATTCCCAGTAGTTTCACAGTAACTACTCAGTCCTTACAGTACCTACCCAGTCCTTACAGCAGATTAAAGAGTTTTATGAGAAGAATCCATGTGTGACCAATCCCAGTAGTTTCACAGTATCTATCCAGTCCTTACAGTAGCCTACCTATCCAGTCCCTACATGACATTAATGAGTTTTATGAGAAGAATCCATGTGGCTCTTTTTCAAAACGTCAAATCATTTTCAGTTATTTCACTGCAGCTACCATGTAACTTCACCAGGTGAGCACCGTATACTAAAGCAAACCTTCCCCAGTAGTTTCACAGTAACGTCATGCCTATAACCGATAACTTACCATGTCCTGTGGGAAATATTTCCAAGTTAAAACAACCATAACCTAACCTGTTAAAACAAAAAAATGTGTGCCATTCTAGATATAGGTATTTAAGCTCCATTGTTCTTGTTTCATGTAACCCTGATGAAGGCATGTTGCTGAAATGCGTTGGTTTTTATTGTTTTTTTTATTGGTTTTTCTTGAAGAGCATCCATCGGCCTCCAAGAGCAGCTGAATTTATTCTTTTTCTAGTTATTTCCAGTTCATGCACCTTGGTTTAAAGACGAAGGCGCGACAGTTTTTCTTCTTGTACATTAAAAGCAAATAAAATGCTTTACGGGCAAACAATAAATCAATCGTCGGTGTAGGGTGGGGGTCCGATGGCAGTCATTAAGGTATTAAAGGTAAGATAAAGGTAAAGGTCATGTAAAGGGCTATGACAGTGTAAAATCACAAAGATATCAAACACAAAACAAACGGTACAATACAATTAAGTTATTAAAGTAAATTTATGCTATCAAGTTTATAAAAATGTTATGTAATGTCCTGTGTGTGTGTGTGTGTTTGTGTGTGTGTGTGTGTGTCAGGTGGTGGCTGAGCAGATCCCCCAGCTGGTCCAGGGTGTCAGAGGCAGCCAGTCCCAGCCCGACAGCCCCAGCGCCCAGCTCGCCCTCATCGGTGCCAGCCAGAACTTCCTGCAGGTCAGACATGAAAATCCACCATACCACAATCACTTCATCCACTAAATAATATATACACTTAAATCTTATTTTTATTTTAGCCTTTATTTATCCAGGGGAATATCAACTGAGCTCCGTGTGTTTTTCCCAGTCCTACACTGAGTTCCACACTGGGAGCTGTCCAGTACAAGATTCAAGATTCAATAATTTAATAATAATTTATAATAATAATAATTTCAAAGTTGATAGGAACTCAGTGCAACTCTTAGGACGATAGACCATACACAAAAACATAAAATACATATACATGAACACATGAACACATGAAATACATGAAATGGAAATTAGGATAAGAGTGTGTCCAAAGACATGCTCATAGGCATGAGTGTGTTTGTGTATAGTATGGTATATGATGTATGTATATGACATAGTATATGATGTACAGTATGTATATGATGTAGTAAATGATGAAATATGTATGTGATGTAGTATAAGATATATATGATGTGTGTGTATATAAGTATATGTAGTATGTATATGAATGATGTAGTATGGTATATCACATGTATATGATGCCATGTAAATCCCTTTGAGACTTGACGGTGATAAAGGGCTCTTTCTCTCATCTCTTTTCTTAAAATGCACTCATGTGATGTGTGTGTGTGTGTCGTCCTATCTTTGAAATGAAAGCTAAGCTATTTTTGATACTAGCTTCTATCTCCTTCTCCTTTGCCAGCCCGGTGCCAAGATGGTGACCGCCGCCAAGGCCACGGTGCCCACCATCGGCGACCAGGCCTCGGCCATGCAGCTCAGCCAGTGTGCCAAGAACCTGGCCAGCGCCCTGGCTGAGCTGCGCACCGCTTCACAGAAGGTACTGCCCGTTTACATGATACACTGTGTTATCAATTGACTGATATTTTTGGTAATTTCACAGCTCCAGAACAGGTCTAACTTAGCTTGAAAACTACTGCTGAAAGTTTTTACTAGTACTTTACTACTTTATTTCTAATTCCTGAAATCTACTAGTTACTGAACTCATGTTTGTGCTGTGACAATGACTGATCAGCCACAAGTAATCTGAAGATCTGAAGTCATAACTATTGTGTTGACATTGTATTGAGTGTGCACCAGTAAGTGGTCTATACCAGTGATTCTCAACCTCTCATATCAAGGACCCCTAATTTAGTACACTCTCTCTGACCCAAATCTGAGAATATTTTTATTGTTAGATATGATTTTGCCCAGAATTCCATGACTATCTGTATTGTAGGTAGAGAGATAACAGAGAAACTATGATCAAACAGTCATTCTTCAAGAGGAGATTCAAGATTCAAGAAAACTTTATTGTCCATTGGTGCAGGCAATAATGGAAATTTGTCTTTCGCTGGTGCATAGCTCACTTAGAGATACAATACAGTGCATATAGGAACATAAGTGCACATAAAAAGACTGTCTGACTGTCTGTGTGTGTGTGTGTGTGTGTGTGTGTGTGCGTGTGTGTGTGTGTGTGTGTGTGCGCGTGTGTGTAGGCTCAGGAAGCATGTGGTCCACTGGAGATAGATAATGCTCTCTCGATGGTGAGGGGTCTGGAGAAGGACATGCAGGAGGCGAAGGCCTCCGCCGAGGCAGGGAAACTCAAACCCCTGCCGGGAGAGACGGTGAGTGGCTTCACACACACACACACACACACATACACACACGCACACACACACACACACACACACACTTTCTTCCCTACATTTTTTTTCACCAGCTGTGCCAATGACTTCCGCTGAGGACAGTAAGCTTCAAATCGTAGATCACCAACATTACAAGTAACCAAAATGATGAGTGCTGAGTCGGGGCTTTAGTGCTTATAGAACCATCATGTAACAAGTGCTAAGAAAAGAAAGAAAATAATAGAACAAGAGCTACAAGGGATGCTATGTTTTCTTAGCAGTTTAGTCTCACTATTTTGTGTTGTTCAGTTGGAGAAGTGCTCCCAGGATCTGGGGACCAGCACCAAGGCTGTGAGCTCGGCCATCGCCCAGCTTCTGAGCGAGGCCACCCAGGGCAACGAAAACTACACAGGTACCTTTCACATAAACGCACTTAGAACAAAAGCAGTAGAAAACATCTCTGGAAAGCATATCCAAAATGTTTACTCATTCATTCATTCATTCTCTTTTAAAATGACCGACTCTTTGCATCTGGCATTAACCTGGATCCTGGGTGATCAGATTGTAATAACAAAAACGCATCAAATCCAGGTGTAAATGCACTATAGACACATTAAGATTAAGATCCGATCACCCGAACCACTTCCAGAGAGTCAAATTTGGCCACAACAAAGTGGAAATGCATTGTGCTTCCAGTCAACCAATAGCAACCACATAGATGAAAATAAACTTTCATATGCAGATCTAACCAGGAAGATAATGCAAACCAAAGAGGTGGCAGGCAACTCGGATAGTAACATACTTGTCAAAAATACATTCTCAACAAGAGAGATGAGGGATTTACTGTCAATTTTAAAGGAGGCAACTATTAGGAGTGGAAGTTACAATCTGCATCTGAATATGTTGCTTGTCGTTTATGGGGATACACCAAATTTTTGGCAAATAAATGTTTTGATTGACCATTTCACCTCTCTGTGTTATCAATAAGTTTTGCAGTAGCCAGCTAAAAAACGTTTGAGGACTGATTTTCTTAGTCAGCGAAGGGTAAGTGTTTCAAAAAACATTGAAGTTTACCGATGTATTCCAAAGACTCATAAACATAAATGCGCGTGAGGGCTTGCTGGATAGCCGCAGAGATTTGCGACAGGACGGATTTTAAAGTAAGTCTCTACACCAAAGTATGATGGAATTATTGAAAAGAATGTAGGTGTAAGTTAATCAAGGGTCTTAAAGGCCAAGTCCTCATCATTGGTCTTTGGTTTCTTGGGTGCCTTCATTGTCTTTTTTCTTGCCCTCTCCCTTGCCAGACATTTTAGAATGCATAAGGATTTCAAACCAACTTCACAGGCAGATCATGGGTTGGAAGGAAGTACATAGAAAACGTAACAATTGAAAAATACTTGTAGCATCACGAAAGTATATAAATCCAGGTTTCAACTACCTTTATATCAAATAAAGGTATCAAATACCTTTATTTGGAGGGTAAATATATTTTACAAACACCACCTACTGTACGTGTTTCAGCTTAGGACCTTGGACCTAGGACTTAGGACTTTTCAGCTTGTTTGGACCTTGTTTGGACCTGCTCTCTCCGACACCCGGTCTCTCCTGTTGTGTCCCAGGCATGGCAGCCAGAGATGTTGCCCAGGCCCTGCGCTCCCTGGCCTCATCTGCTCGAGGAGTCGCCGCCACCACGGCCGACCCGCCTGCCCGCAACGCCATGCTGGACTGCGCCGCGGACGTCATGGACAAGTCGGCCAACCTGATCGAAGAGACCAAGAGGGCCATCTCCAAGCCGGGAGACCCGGAGAGTCAGCAGAGGCTGGCCCAGGTCAGAGAGACAGAGGACAGAGGACAGACTAATTAAGACAGAGCAGATTCAATAATAGCAGTAATAATGCAAGCATCTCAGTGACCAGTAATCATTGAAGAGAATGTAATGCGTACGAATATGAGAGTAGAAAGTACGAAATGTATGATGTTGAAGGGTACGAAACTTTGTGTGTACTCATAGTTATAATTCTGTGTGTGTGTGTAGGTGGCTAAGGCAGTGTCTCAGGCCCTGAACCGGTCTGTGAACTGCCTTCCAGGCCAGAGGGATGTGGACAACGCCATTCGCACCGTGGGCGAAGCCAGCAAGACGCTACTGGCTGATTCTGTTAGTATACAATCCCTCTTTATATCAAATGTGCAGTTAAAGGCAGAACGCCTCGCTCTTACAAAGTGATTGCTGGCATGATCCAAAGACACAGAACTGGACTTTCAAAATGGTTTTCGTAACCCCTCTCATTTCTCGCCCCTGTCCTCCGCAGTTCCCGTCCAGCGGAATGAGTTTCCAGGAGGTTCAGGCCCAGCTGAACGAGGCAGCGGCCGGTCTGAACCAGTCGGCCAACGAGCTGGTCCAGTCGTCCAGGGGGACCACCCAGGACCTGGCCAGGGCCACCAGCAAGTTTGGGCAGGATTTCAGCAGCTTCCTCGGGGCCGGCGTCGACATGGCTGGCACATCCCAGGTGAGCATTCTCATTCTCATTTCATTGTCAAATTATTTTATTTTAACTACATACAGTATGTAGTTATTGCAATACAGTAAGATGCACACCCCCGTACTCATGAAGTGAACTTAATTAACCTTCTTCCTTCTCGCCTTCAGACTAAAGAGGACCAGACCCAGGTTGTGTCCAACCTGAAGACCATCTCCATGTCTTCTAGCAAGCTGCTGCTGGCCGCCAAAGCCCTCTCCACCGACCCCAACTCTCCCAACCTGAAGAACCAGCTGGCAGCTGCCGCTCGGTAAGAGACACATCCAGCCATCATTGAAAATATGGAAGTCCTGGCAGCTGTTTGCAGGGCTCAGCATAGTTTATGGTTAATTTACCTGGGATGATTCTTCTGCGGCACAATCCGCTCCCTCTTCTAACAGCTAGAAATTAGAGACTACTGTTTTCCTGCCGGTGTGTTTTACGTAACATTCGGGTACTATGTTAGCAGACGCTAACACTAATGCTAACTGCCGCGTTAGTATCGTAGCTATATATTAGCCTATTAGCTTTTGTGAGTAGTATTCTACAGCCGCAGACACAGCATTTCATCCCAAGCATTTTAGAGTATTGTGAGTGTTTGTGTACAAATAGTTTTATCCCAAGCACCCTACAGTGTCTTGAGTGTTTACATATCAAATAAGCACACGCTTGTTTGTTGTTTGACGTTATTAAAAGTGCAACGGCAGTAAAATCGAGTGCAGATGCGAATTCTGAACAGACGTGCCAAGTTATCACATAGAGCTTTAATTGTTTTATAAATAGTTTTATTAAATGGCCCATTTAAAAGCATTTTAATTAATCGGTTTATAAATTGTTTTGCTTGCTCCTCTTTTAAACCCCCCCCCCCCCCACAGGGCAGTTACAGACAGCATCAACCAGCTCATCACCATGTGCACTCAGCAGGCTCCTGGCCAGAAGGAGTGCGACAACGCTCTCAGAGAGCTGGAGGTAGCTACCACCATCCGTCCATCAATCCTCTCCTCTACTTTTTTTGTTCCTCTTCTCCTTGCCCTTGTAGTCTGTCCTGTTTTTTTGTGTTGGGTAACTCTCTTGACCAGAGAGCTGTTCCACAAAGCGAGATTGCACAGGTTTCATCCAAACATAGTAATTATTAAACTGGTTCTTCTAATTTATCGTAGGTTGTGAAATTAAAATAACAGAGAAATCTATTTTGCGTAAGTATTCACCCACTTTGCTTCATTCGGGATAAATTGCCACATCAGCAAAAATATACTCAACATTTCTTATCATCTGTTACTCAGATGTCATATTTACATTGAATTTAGTGGTTCTGAACATCATTTTCCTGTTAAACTTTTTGCTGGCTCGCCAAGCGGGGCCGGCCAAAAATAGTATTTTTCCCTAACTGACTGACTGACTGACTGACTGACTGACTGACTGACTGACTGACTAAATCCCCACTGTCAAAACACACATGCGCGACTTTCCCAAACACAGGCTCATCTGTGTAAAATTCCAAAGATCTCTCAACCTTTCTCAACCTGAAGTCTCAACCTGAAAAAATGAATTCTTACACGGAAAAGTGAATTCTCACATTGAAAAAACGTCATTCTTATGTGGCGAAAATGTATTCTCTCATTAAGAAATGTAATTCTTATGTGAAGAAATACATTTTCACATTGAAAAACGAACTCACATTGACATAACAGAATGTGCTATGTGTTGTAGCTGTAGCTCATGTGTTGTGGCATGTGTCCCGTCTCTGTGCAGTCGGTGAGGGGGATGTTGGAGAACCCGACTGAAGCCGTCAACGACCTCTCTTACTTCGACTGCATCGACAGCGTCATGGAGAACTCCAAGGTGGGAAAAAACATCTTTCTGTCCTTCATTTCTCTCTCCCTCCTCTCATTTCTTTACTGGGTCTATATTTGAATCCTTCCATTCACTTTCTCTCTGTGGAGTGGATGCTACTTAAGCTTAATTTTTAATCCTTAAGTGTAGTGGAAACCTTATAAGACCATCAAAACCACAAAAATTAGAAAATGTACATTATGTTATTATATACGGACACGACACGGCTACCTCAGTCGTTCTATTTATTCATTTTTTGTTGTTTTGTCTTTTATGGTCATGCTTTGTACTCATTCCTGTGTTGTGTCATTGTCTTTGCAAATGCAATGAAGATATTTTTATACACTGCAAAAACTGACAAACAGTTATTTTATCTTGTATCCAGACTTATCAAGCTTATTTTTTTATTTTATTTTATTTTTTCAAAAAAATCATCGGCACATAATTTTACCGGTTTCAACAAATGTGACTTTTTTCAGGAGAATGTAACTTGTTTCAGGACATTTACTTGGTGGAAATGAAATTGTCTTGGAGAAAGTTCCTCGTTTCAATATTTTCTTCATTGGTTTATGATGATTTCTTGAAAGAAGCCATTTTGGCATGTATCAAGTGAAGTGTATTGAAACCAGCAAGATTATCAGCCAGTGCAGTGAGATAATTTGACTAAAAACATCATAAAATAAGCTTAAAATCACTGGTCATTTTTTGCAGTGCAACTAAATCACGTCTTCTTCCCAAATCTTTCATGTTCCTGTTGACAGGTCCTTGGTGAGTCCATGGCCGGCATTTCCCACAATGCCAAGAACTCCAACCTGCCAGAGTTTGGGGATTCGGTCAGCGGCGGCTCCAAAGCCTTGTGCGGCCTCACTGAAGCAGCTGCACAGGTAAAATAACATTATTGTACTATCATTATTATAATATCAGACTCTCTAGTCTGAAAGAGAAACCAAAGCATTGACACACATAGCATGCAAGCAAGATTCACGCTTGAACATGCTGGTGTAATCCAGTCAATGCCAGGCTTCAGACACTGGTGATTAATATCTTGAGCTACCAATGTGAATCACATATGCAGAGGGAGGAGTTTGAGTTGGGAAGCAACACACTGGATATCATATGGATATGGAAATGCTTTACATGCATATCCGTCGTTCACACATCCACATTTTTTAAGGCCACTGCAGAAACCTGAGAGCAACACAAGCTAACCTCATGCTCTGCGATTATTTTACGTAACGCCTTCAGAGACTCACTGAGTCATGCTTCGCAGAGCAGTTCAGTTCAGTATTTTGCTGAACACGCAACTCTCTATGAACCAGTAATCCCTTAGAATAACCTTACATTTTCATTAATGCGCCCCTTAATTCATGCAAAATCCCCTTAAAATGAATTAAGGGAGTAATTCATGGAGGAGACCCCATTGAAACCTCCTTAAACACCCCCTTAATCTTGACTCCTTACTTTCTAATTTAATGAAAAATTCAGGGAGACAGGAACTTTTCCATGAATTTCCACTTAATAAACCTGTAAACCATGCACAAAACGCATGAAAAATTCCTTAATTACTAGTGTTTCAATGAATCAACCCATGAATAAATCCCTTATAAACCCATGATACTAACATTACTTTTTTTAAAGCTATGTTATTTTTAATGGATAATTCATGTTTATGTAATGGAGAAATGAAGGACAATTCAGGGATAAAATTAAGGGGTTTGGTGTAGTAATGTATGTGTCTTGTTCCACCACAGAACACAAACATTTCTGCACCACATTCAGCACAACATTCATTCTCTAAAACTGTATTTGGCCCATCGTAACACCATCTGTCACCATCTATTGCTGTGCCCATGTAGCCACTAATGCATAACTTTCTCTGGCACTATTTTCTTATAGCCAGCAATGAGAAAAGCAAAAAGCAATGAGACCATATTGTCTGGGGAAAAAAAAACTCTTGTCTTATTGTACTTGAAGTCAGTTTTATTTTCACTTTGTGCATCTTGATTTTATTGTATTTTTTTGATAAAGTATGAGAGTTGCATTTTTCAGAGATGGTTAGAAAAAAAAAAGTTTAATTTATATATATATATATATATATTTTTTTTTTCTAATACCTCAGTACTATGAGAAATATGTCCTGGTAGTACAGTTAGAATACAGTAAACCTAATGGCTGCTCTACAGTTGCCACACCAGTCTTTTATCCCTTCAGAAGCATTTTTATTGAAATTTTAAGAAAATGTGAATATACAGTGATACATACTGTTACCGTCTATGCCTCAAATTATACCATAATATACATTTATACATTTTTGGGCTCTAGTTTCTCTAGTAGCTCTAGTTTCATCCTGCAAATGACTCTCTAACATGTCTGTGATAGGCTTGTGCGATATCCCAAATTTTATATTGCACTACTGTCCCGCCAAAATATGGCGATATACAATATTATCGGGGGGGTTGTGTTTTTCTTTGGGGGGGTAATCTATTTAATTTCCTCCAAATTACATCAAATTTCTAGGCTATAATGGTTATATATAAACGTTTGTTTTTTTTTCATTATTATTCATGAAATATCCTGTGGTGATTGTTGTTGTAAACTGATCAGTGATCTGTCCATGTTGGCAGGCTGCCTACTTGGTGGGAGTATCAGACCCCAACAGCTCAGCAGGTCAGAACGGCCTAGTGGACCCCGCCCAGTTTGCCAGGGCCAACCAGTCCATTCAGATGGCCTGCCAGAACCTGGTGGACCCAGCCTGCACCCAGTCCCAGGTAGCTATCAGTCAGTGGTGTCAGTATCATCTTTTAAGTCTCTCCTTAAAGGATAAGGCTGGTGTTTTTTAATGCATTTCTTACCATCAACAAATCCTATGAAAATAACAAAATCAGCAATGATTTTGTCTTGCCAACAAGTCTCGTCCATGTAGCCGGTGCCCAATAAAGCCATGTCCCAGCAGCCATAGAACTCCATTGTATTAAAAAAACTATTAAAAACCCGTCACAGAGCCATGCCGTTGCTCTGGGCAACATATTTCATCATCACGATGCACCGGGCCGGCCGACTTTTTCCTCAAACAACTTAATAAGCCGGCTGTAAACACTTTGCGATCTCAGGAAAGTAGTTCCATAGCACCGAAAATAGTCCCCGGCGTAATGAAGAATTTGTTCCCATTTGAATTTGATTTGGTAAAAACTACAACAGCCTGACTTTTCATGGTAACAGTTAGCGATTTTTAAAATTGAAACTACGTCTTTGTGAGCTGTATTTCAAGGTTTTTAGCTTACAATTGGAGCCAATGACTTCTGGGTTGATTTTGGTATTTTCATAGAATTTGTTGACGGTAAGCAATGCATTAAAAAAAAAGCAGCCTTATCCTTTAAAACATACTTTTTTTATGTCTTGTTTTTATTATTTTATTTTATCTTTTATCCTTGTCTTATTCTTCTAGTTGAATACCTTTTTCTCCGTTTTGCTTTTATTCTTATGTTTTATGACAATTTTTGAACTCTGTTGGTGTTTTTATCTTGTTTTGTTAAGCACTTTGTAACCTTGTTTTGAAAAGTGCTACATTAATAAAATTATTATTATTATTATTATTATCATTATTATTATTATTATCACACCAATATGTACAATCAGACTGATTATTGCCATAATCAATCTAGTCCATCATGGTTAATGAGTGTCATTGCTTTTGAATCCTTGAACCTTTAATAATAATAACAAATATATATTAAAAATAAAAATAATAATAATAATAATAACCTTTATATTGCACTTTTCTAAACAAGCGTTGCAAAGTGCTTTCTAAAACAAATAATATTTATAAATCTAATAAAAGAGTACTTAAATCAGGACAAAGCAAGAGTAGATAAAAAGACAAATAGAGAGTAAAGAAAAAATAAAATAGGAGACTGGATTTCAAACGGGGATAAAATGGGACATAAAAGTACATTATAAACATGTTTTCCTGTACAAATGTGCTTTGAGAAGTGCTCCAACTAATAAGGGGTTAAAAAGTCTGATATATAGCTGTGTGCCAGACCCTGATATACCTTAAAATTTACCAGTAAAATCTTCAAATCTATTAACAAACAGGTAACCAGTGAAGAACTGCTATAATAGGAATTATATGATCCCGTCTTCTTGATCTGGTTAAGGGCCTTGTCACTGCATTTTGCACTAGTTGTAGCTGGGAGAGGGATTCCTGACTCAAGCAGGAATAGAGGGAATTACAATAATCTAAACGCAAAGTGATAGAGTCAAGGACAACTTTCTCAAGGTCAGCAGAGGATAGAAAACAAGACTTGATCTTGGAAATATTTCGTAAACAACAAACAAACTGAAAAGCAAGATTGGACAGTATGAACAGATGGATTAGGAACACTAACAGTGATTCTAAATGGGATTTGCTAGGAAACGGGGCAGTGTATATGTCCATGGGATGGTAAGGAAAAGTAATTTCCTACCATTTCCTTTATCCACTTCCCTCACTTCACTCCACTCATTTCTTCCCCCAGGTGCTCTCCGCAGCTACCATTGTTGCCAAGCACACCTCTGCGCTGTGTAACGCCTGCCGCTTGGCCTCCTCCAAAACACCCAACCCCGTTGCCAAAAGGCAGTTCGTCCAGTCGGCCAAAGAGGTGGCCAACAGCACGGCGAACCTGGTGAAATCCATAAAGGTGGGTGGCTGGAGTCCGCCTCATATCCCCACTGCACAGCGGGAAGCCCTCAGACAGGGTTTTTATTTGACTTGACTTGACTTGGGTTCTGGTGACTTGGGACTTGACTCTGACTTGTACTTTGATGACTTGAAAAGGTTTCTAAAGTCTTGACTTGAGATCTTGTGTTTGTGTAAATGACTTAGATTGAAAGTGATGAGATTTGTTCCAGCAGACAACTGAATTTAAATTCTGTTTTCTGAATTTGTATGGAATGATTGAATTTATTGAAGTTGAAACTGATTATAGAAATCAAACTCATGATGCTCTTACCAAGTTTTTATCATATTAAAACCATATTGCATTGAAAAATCCTAGATATTTAGTTTTCTTTAAGATATTAAATTGATACTGGACTCTTGATTTGTTCTGACTTGACTTGCTGTTCTACATTTAGACTTGCGACTTGACATTAATGACATGGACTCGACTTGGACTTGACTTGGAAATCTACATTTAGACTTGGGACTTGACTTGAGACTTGTGCCTCAAGACTTGAGACTGACTTGGGACTCGAGCAAAGTTGACTTGGTCACACCTCTGCCTCGCATCCTTGATTTGTATTTTTACTTAAAATTCACGATGAGGTCTGTCTAGTGCCAAAGACGTGTCAGTGGAGTCATGATCAAAATGGCGTTACTCCTGCGCAGGCTTTGGACGGAGCGTTTAACCAGGAGAACAGAGAGAAGTGTAAGGCCGCCACCGGGCCTTTGATAGAGGCTGTGGACAACCTGACGGCCTTCGCCTCCAACCCGGAGTTCGCCAGCGTCCCTGCCCAAATCAGCCCTGAGGTACGCCGCCGGTCACAGCGGCACCCCCTCCTCTCCAAACACTCATCTGCACATCATAACCTCGAATCAATTCATAACTGCATTCTCACATTTTGCATTTTTTTGGCTGTATTCTGTGCAATTTAAAAGAGCTTCCAAAAGACTCATCATTCACTTATCATTCACATTTCTTTGAAGCTGATTAGGCTTGGACCGATATTCAATATTATGGAATATTGCGATTTTGTGAACATTTCCGGCAATATTGAATATCCCATAATATAATAATTTCTAGGCTGTTAATAATAATAATTATTAAATTTGATGTAATTTGGACGAAACCCCCCCCCCCCCCCCCCCCCCCCACGATAATATCATATATTGCAATATTTTGGCAGGACAATAATATAAGTTCTGTAATACAGTGCCACATTCAATGAATAATTCCATCTTCTCAAACATTATCATGTCCCAGACCCCCCCAAGTAATCCCACATGAGACCACAGAAATTAAACTATTGCGTATTTTGCCGGGGGAAACACCCTAAAGGACTTTGAGAACTGATACATTAAGCAATTCAGTATTTCTTGCTACAGTTGATCATTTTCACCATGATATCCGTTGATCCCGCCCCCCTCCCCCCCTCCCCCCCCCCCCCCCCCCACACACACACACACACACACACACACACACACACCTCTCCCGCAGGGTCATGCAGCCATGGAGCCCATTGTGGCAGCGGCAAGGACAATGCTGGAGAGCTCGACCGGCCTGATCCAGACCGCCCGCTCCCTGGCTGTCAACCCTAAAGACCCCCCCAAGTGGTCGGTGCTGGCCGGACACTCCAGGACTGTATCCGACTCCATCAAGAAACTGATCACCAACATGAGGTATAATAATAATAACAAAAACAACAACAACAGTAATAATGTTTATATAGCACATATATCGTAGTGCTTTACAGGAAGACATAAAAACAAGACTAGTAAAATACATAATGAGGGGATAAAGGTAAGCACAAGCAAGAGAAAATACTTAAAAAGAAGAGTAAATATATACACTGCCTGTCAAAAGTTTGGACACACCTGATTGAATGTTTTTCATTCTCTTAAAGCCATTTTGATCTAAAGGCTTCTGCTTAAATGCTTGAAATGTGTTTCTTAGACAAATATAAATAGTGAAGTTGATCCTATGTATGAATTTCTTTCCAAAGCCTTTTGCCTTTCCATCAAGGCAAAGGGCGGCTACTTTAAAGAATCTAAAATATAAAATAGTTTTGATTTGTTTAACACTATTTTGGTCACTGCATAATTCCATTTGTGTTATTTCATAGTTTTGATGTCTTTACTATTATTCTAAAATGTGGAAAAATAAAAATAAAGAAAAATGTGGTGTCCCCAAACATTTGACGGGCAGTGTACATAAATTAAATCAGATTTTAAAAAAACATACAAAACACCACACGATTAATAGTGAGCAAGATCATAAACAGTTACATCAACACAAGGCTATGAAAGTGCATTTTAAGAAGTGATTTAAAATATGATGCTAACTTAGCAAGCCTAAGTGCAAATATTGCATTCATGTCGGATGTACTTTTGATTTGATTTATACGTCTGATTTGTGTAGTTGGACAGCCGACTCATTTGCTTTTTGGTTGGAAATAAAACCAAACATGGAGATGATGAAGCATAATATCTATTCTATATAATTCCTTAAAATAACCTTACATTTTCATTAATTTACATTAATTCAGCCCTTAATTCATGCAAAATCCCCTTAAAATTAATTAAGGGAGTTATTAATGGAGGAGAACACCCCCCTTGACTCCTTACTTTCTATTTTAATGAAAAATTCAGGGAGACAGGAACTTTTCCATTAATTTCCACTTAATAGCCATGTAAACCATGCACAAAAGGCATGAAAAATATCGTAATTACTAGTGTCTCTGTGAATCAACCCATGAATAAATCCCTTATAAACCCATGACACTAACCTTACATTTTTAAAGCTATGTTATTTTTAATGGATAATTGCTTATGTAATGGAGAAGTTAAAGACATTTCAGAGATAAAATTAAGGGGTTTGGTGTTATATTGATTGGTTGGTTTTCTTTGCTAGAAAATATCTCTAAGATTCTCTCCCGTCATCTGTGTGTGTGTGTGTGCAGAGAAAAGGCTCCCGGTCAAAGAGAGTGTGACGAAGCGATCGAGGTGCTGAACGGCTGCATCCGCGAGGTCGACCAAGCCTCCCTGGCTGCCATCAGCCAGCAGCTCACACCCCGAGAGGACATCTCCCAGGAGGTACACACACACACACACACACACACACACACACACACACACACACACTCTGTCACTCTCTCTCTCTAATGTACCTGCATTTGTGGCATGAGTGCTGTATGAACAATATTGTCAAAACAATTGGAATTTTTCATAAGAATAGAAACAAGAACAAGAATAGAACAAATGGTAGACAAATGTCACTCTTGTGTGTGTGTGTGTGTGTGTGTGTGTGTGTGTGTGTGTGTGTGCTCTACGAACCAGTAATCCCTTAAAATACCCTTACATTTACATTAATTCACCCCTTAATTCATGCAAAATCCCCTTAAAATGAACTAAGGGAGTTATTAATGGAGGAGACCCCATCAAAACCTCCTTAAACACCCCTTAATGTTTGACTGCTTACTTTTTAATTCATTAATTAATCATTCATGTAAAATTCATGGAGACAGGAACTTTCCATTAATAACTCATTAATAACCCTGTAAACCTGCACAAAAGGCATAAAAAAAAAACGTAATTACTAGTGTCTCTGTGAATCAACCCATGAATAAATCCCTTAAAATCCCATGATACTAACCTTACTTTATTAAAGCTGTTATTTTTAATGGATAATTAATGTTTATGGAATGAGAAATTAAGGGCATTTCAGGGATAAAATTAAGGGGTTTGGTTTCATAGTGGTGTGTGTGTGTGTGTGTGTGTAGGTGTGTGTACTTTATCGATGAGGGATCTGGGTTGCTGTGTATTCACTCCCATAGGAACATTGCAATTCAGATTGCACTGTTCCTAATATCTACAGCATGTATTAGCAGCCATAGAGCGGCAGTATATTCATAAACCCATTTTGTCTGTGTTTGTGTGTGTGTGAATGTGTGTTGCAGGCTCTCCACGAACAGATGGGTGCCTCGGTCCATGAGATCAGCAACTTGATCGAGCCTGTGGCCATCGCCGCCCGGTCCGAGGCCTCCCAGCTCGGCCACAAGGTAAAACACAGGACACAACGCTACAGAGCTGATGAGATGCGACTGCTTACATGCTTGTGGTCCAACTGAAAGAAGAATAGTGCTACATGGACATAGGTTAAAGTAATACTTAACTTAGTTTTAACATGGGGGTTATTCGGCACTCGACCGCCATGAAAACCAGAATATAAACTACTCGCCAAGATCAGATGCAGCTGGATGAGCTTGTAGCATTCCGATTTTATACTTCCCATTCATTTGAATGAGGCCACGAAAATAGACTGAACATAATTTTAGAACATCATTTTGCCAAATAGCATTTTTATTGATAGAAGAGAACATAGCGGAGGGATGCCATTTAGGAGAGATAGTTTGGGAAATACTAATTCTAGTATAAACCAAGGATAGAAATGCGAAATGAGGGCAGATTAATTACTTTTTTATTGTCTTAAAAGCGGGATATGTTGGGGATATAAGTTTTCAGGCTATTTTTGTGGCCTCATTCAAACACTACAAACACTACAAACTCGTCCCAGCTGCATCCAATCTTGTGATTAGTTTATATTCTGGTTTTCATGGTGGTCAAGTGCCGAATAACCCCCATGTCAAAACTAAGTGGAATATTGCTTTAAGCCTATTCCCAAACCAAAAAAGTCCTTTCAGTCTTTCAACTAGCTACACTATAGAGCTTTATCCTGTTTACAGACATGCAGCTGTAAAGGAACAGTATTTTTTCAAAAACACACAACACAATTATCGTGCTTATCACTTGGTATTGGTGTCAAACTCTCCATACCTTATAACTCATATTCTCCTGGCCTTTCTTTCCCGCCTACTCGTTCAGGTCTCTCAGATGGTGAGCTACTTTGAGCCCCTGATCATGGCAGCCATTGGTACAGCGTCTAAGATCGTCAGCAGCCAGCAGCAGATGGCTGTCTTGGACCAGACCAAAACCCTGGCGGAGTCGGCTCTGCAGATGCTCTACACCGCCAAGGAGGCCGGAGGAAATCCCAAGGTATCGCACGCATATATAAATGTGATGTAATGCGAGTCTGTTAGAGGCGGTTGTCATGAAACCTGGCCAGATGAAACCTCTCTCTATTTTGAGTCTTTGTCTCGGAGGCCATAACAGAGCAGAGAACTAGGAGGAAGATGCAGTCTATACTGCGATATGATGGTCATCTACAGCGGTGATTCTCAACCTTTTTCATATCAAGGACCCCTAGTTTAGTACACAGTAGAGCCACGGACCCCCATTTGATGAGATCTTTATTGTTAGATATCATTTTGTCCAGAATTCCATGACTATCTGTATTGTAGGTAGAGAGATAACAGTGAAACTATGATCAAAACAGTCACTCTTCTACATTTCTAATTGTGTTAACTTCTTGTAAATAAAATAATGCTGAAGTTTAACAATTCAGCAATTTCCTCAAGGACCCCCGGTGGTCCCCGGACCCCACGTTGAGAACCAATGATCCACAGAATTGTACATTTGCTGACTGTAGAAGCAGCTTCAGTGGCCAGCTGGATCCTCAGAACGGTTTATTAATAATAATAATAATAATATAATCATAATCTTTATTTATACAGCAGCTTTCAAAACACAGCTACAAATTTCTTTGCAAAGGAAAAAGCAAAACAAAATCCACAGCAAAAGCAATAAAAGCAAGGTAAGAAATATAAACGTAAGGCAAGAATCATAAAAGGGAGGTCAAAAACAATAATAAATACTCCTCACATAAAAGCAAGTCTATAGAAAATAGCTTTAAGAAGTGGTTTGAAAGATCCTCAGGCAGATCCTCAATCCAACATAGTGATTGCTTCTTGGGCCCAATTGTCTTGGTCAATGGTCTTTGTATTTATCGTTGTCCTCTGTAATCCTGTTATTTGTGTGCACAATGACTATATCAGCTTTTAATAAAATGTATCTAATCGTTCTTGCCCCAGGCGGCCCATACCCAGGAGGCCTTGGAGGAGTCGGTGCAGATGATGAAGGAAGCGGTCGACGACTTGGGTGCCACCCTGGCCGAGACGGCCAGCGCGGCGGGTGCCGTGGGCGGCATGGTGGACTCCATCAACCAGGCCATCAACAAAATGGAGGACGCGCCTGCAGGCGAACCCGACGGCACCTTCGTCGACTACCAGACCACCATGGTGAAGACGGCGAAGGCCATCGCCATCACCGTGCAGGAGATGGTAAGGTGTAGTGTGTGTGGGCATATGTGTTACTACCCTACCTTGATGGATGCACTTAGTGGCTATTGGAAATCGACTAATCTGGTGATTCCTCTGTCCTCAGGTGACCAAGTCCAACACCAACCCTGATGATCTGGGAGGATTGGCCAACGAGCTGACTAATGAGTTTGGAGAGCTGGCCACTGAGGCCAAATATGCCGCCATCACCGCAGAGAACGATGAAGTAAATGGGACTGACCTCACCTCATCATCTTGGCATTAGACAGTCGACTCCAGAATTATTGGCACCCTTTATGAAAATGAGCAAAAATGGCTGTAAAAAATTAAATTTATTGGCACTGAGCCTCTTCCTGTAATGTCTGACAAGGTTGGAGAACATTTTTGGGAGGGATCTTGGACCGCTCCTCCATGCAAAAAATGTCAAGATCCTTGATATTCTTAGGTTTGCCCTCTTCAATTCAGACCACAGGTTTTCAGTAGGGTTCAAGTCCGGAGACTGTTTTTTATAAGAATTAGTAAAAGTAAGTAGTTCCCCCAAATGCTTGAGCAGAAAATTTGAATCAATATGTGTATTGTTTATTTTATACAATCATTTATGCTCATGTTCGTGAAGGGTGCCAATAATTCTTGAGTTGACTGTACATGGACCATTCCACCAATTTCCTTTGTTGCTCATGTTTAAAGTCAGAATTCTGAGGTTTAAAGTCAGAATTCTGAGGTTTAAAGTCAGAATTATGAGAATATTTAATCTCAGAATTCTGACTTAAATCTCAGAACTCAAATAAACTTTTCACGTGGCCCTAGTCCTCTTCCGTATTGATCTAACTCCCTCTTCCTGTGTTTGTGTCCAGATTGGTTCCCACATCAAGAAGCAGGTGGGCGAGCTGGGATTCACCTGTACCAGCCTGGTCACCAAAGCTGGAGCTCTGCAGTGCAGCCCCAACGACTCTTTCACCAAGAAGGAGCTGATCGAAAGCGCCCGCAAAGTCTCCGAGAAGGTCACACAAAAACTAGCCGCTTTACTTCCAAGTCCTACTGTAGCAAAGTGCTGCTTTTTTATATTAGGAATGAAGCGGGCCTGAAAATCTGAAAAGTGTATGGACATTTGTATGTTTTGTATATTTGTTGTGTTGTTGATCTTCCCAAACAGAATCACATGGTCTAGTTGACCAAGATAAAATTAGATTAGATGAAACTTTAATGATCCATGTGGGGCAAATTGGGTTGTTGAAGCGGCAAATAGTAATAGGATACAGCAACAAAACTGATTGATATTACCTGGAAAAAAAACATGATTTATAGAAATGAATACAAATGGAGTTATATGTTTTTGCACACAAACTCTTGATATATATCTATATAATTTTGCTGTCGGTTGCTGTCCGCGGCTCGACTCATCAACGTTTTGACACCAAGAGCAGGTGAATCCCATGTATGTCAAATCTCATGAAATTTGATACACATACCTGTACTCATGAAAATCCCAAATTTGGACCAAATTACTTCCGGGTGGGCGTGGCCTATTACATTTTAGGTTATAACTTGGCTTGTGATTGGACGATTGCTACGAAACTTGCTGGGCTCCTCAGGAATTCTATTTGGAACATCCCTACCAAGTTTCGTCCCAATCAGTGAAAGTAAGGCCGAAATGGCTGCGATAATAACCAAGTCTCTCATAGACTTCCATTGGATTTATAAGTCAGCCAATGAAAACAGTAGAAACTCCATTCAACTTTCTAAATACTTGTTATGGCACACTGATCAACTCAATCTCACAATAACAACTTTCATACTGTCTGAGTTATACAATACATTGATATCAATGAGCCGTATCCACTTCCATTGTATACGTAAGCATTAGCCTACATGCAGCAGAATCTTCTTTCAACCTTTTAAGTGCTAACTATGAGATGAGTGTATCTTTTCTTCTTATTCTTTAAAAAGTCATCTTCAGTCAAATTGGCGTGTTGAGCTCGAAACACTACAATATCAGTTCCAGTCATATTCGATTCTTCCTCTTGCAGGTGTCCCATGTATTGGCGTCCCTCCAGGCAGGTAACCGGGGCACCCAGGCTTGCATCACAGCGGCCAGCGCCGTGTCCGGCATCATCGCTGACCTCGACACCACTATCATGTTCGCCACTGCTGGTACTCTCAACAGGGAGAATGCAGAGACCTTCGCCGACCACAGGTACTAAACACTACAGGGACTCCCCATGTGACCATGTTATCGCCAACTTGTAAGACATACTGTAAGATAAGTAAGATACAATTAGATTAGATTCAACTTAAATGATCCCTGTGGAGAAATTGGGTCATTGCAGCAGGAAATGTAACAGATACAACAAAGAAAAATCAAAAATAAACAAAAATAGAATATAAATATAGCAAATGGGGATTATATACATGTGCAGCTGACAATCTTTTCAATTGCATAAGATGTAAATCATTATGTATTCTTATTAGAGACTTAATCGCTATATGTACAACATGATGTGTGGCAACTTTGGTAAGTAAATAAACAACAATAAGCTAATAAGTGAAAAAATAACATGTTTATTTGAACGCATGAGTGGGAATAAATGCAATAAAATCTGCTTTTGTTTAATAGCTGCAAAATAATGTCAAAGCATTGACATTTGCAGAAATCGGGAAACCCCAAATGCAGAATATATTGGTGTATCAATTTCTCATTCTATTTTAAATATTTGTGCGATGTCAAAACGAGGGGAAACCATTTCCTTTCCTTCTCCTTGGAATATACAATATCTACGGTCCATGTTGGTGACTTTATGACCTCAATTCATCCAGAGAGAACATTCTGAAAACAGCCAAGGCGCTGGTGGAGGACACGAAGCTGTTGGTGTCTGGCGCCGGAGCCAGCCAGGAGAAGTTAGCCCAGGCCGCCCAGTCCTCGGTCTGCACCATCACCAAACTGGCTGATGTCGTGAAACTGGGAGCCGCCAGCCTGGGTGCCGAGGACCCCGAGACCCAGGTAGGGATAGGAGAGGAACTGCCTGTCAAGAAAACAAGTGAAAAATGTAACCTCAAGCAGCAAATAAAGGGTTCAGGTCGGGACACAAAGATTTATTTAAGACAGCAAGACAGTATCAGCCTCTTGCTCCACAACCATCTTTTCGTTCCTTTACTCCATAAAGGTTGTCCTAAGACTAGCCTTAGTCCTCCCCGCCCATTGCTGCACCTACCCTAAAATATCCCTATGCCTAAGCACTGACTGGGCCAGCTGAACCGCTTCTCTTGGTTTCCATTTTCGGCCCGCTGGCACAGTAGGTGTGACACTGCTAACTGTTAGATCTTTCAACTCTGTCAATGTCATTTTGAATCTTACTTTGGCACATTTAAACTCCTCTGTCAGATTAGATATACTGTAGACAGTTCTAAAATCACTTTCCCATACAAAGCTACACTGCCAAGACATGGTGGGTCTCCATTTCCTAACACATGAGCTAATTAGCCTTTCGTGTAGATGTCTCCAGGGGTTAAATTGGGATTTGGAACGTGACCCCATCATTTTTGACCTGTGATTATGCCTATCTATTGAAGAAACAGAAAACAAAGACAGCGTCGCTCACATATTCAAGTGCTTACCTCATCAGGTCGTCGACCAAATGTGCTCACAAACCCTAAAATATAAAAAATCCAAAACACAATGCACTACCACTGCCAGGAACGGACCAGTGTCAAGCCAGCTTGAATAAAAAAATAGGATTTCTGGTCCGGCCTTATACTTAAGAACTGGTCATTATAACCAACTGCAAAAAGTGTTAGAACTTTTCTCAGAAATGGTCTTATCTTTTGAGATCAGTGTTGGCACCATAGCAAATCTATTGGGCCAGACATGTGAGTGGAGGCACCAGAGCAGACTGACTTGGGTTCAGTTTATTTCCTCCTAACTTCTGTCAAATGACCGAAATGTAGGCAGAAAGTGCAGAAAATGCCCCTACTATAAGATCTCACCACAGTCCTTCCTGTTTGGCTGCTATATGCTATATCTTCATATTATATATAAATATTGGTTATTAGAAATATTAGTGCAATGTAATATATTCAGGATGACTAAGTACTATACTTCCACGCGTATACATCTACATAAGGATTGATATTTGCTTACTTATTTTGTGCTTGGTTAACTGGTTGAATTTCCGATTTGTCCAATCATCTGGTATCTTTCCAGTCTGATCTGCTCCATACTGTTGGAATACATGTTCTCTGCATCAATCTATATGTAATCGTGCCACCGTTTATTGTACATGCTAATATAAGATGGAGAAAAATACATGTGTCTTGATGCATACTCCCTCAGCAAAGGCATCGAATATAATACAAAACAATCTGTGCTGCCCCCTGCAGGTGGTCCTGATCAACGCAGTCAAAGATGTGGCCAAGGCCCTGGGTGACCTTATCAGCGCCACCAAGGCAGCGGCGGGCAAACCTCACGACGACCCCACCATGCTTCAACTGAAGAACTCTGCTAAAGTAAGATACATACTAAGATATGATACAAAATACTAATTCGCTAAAGATGAATTTTTTTATTTTAAAGGTAGTATTTCAGCTTACCTGAAGCATAATATGCTTTGTTAGCCTGGAAGCTAGCTAGCGATAGCATATCTGGGTGCTTTACCTTTTGTTTGTTATTCTGTCGTGACTAGTTAGCCTTCTAGCTAACCGATAGCAATAATAGGTGGCTTGTAATTAGTGAATATGTTAGCTAACCTCCATAGAAATATTTCCTACATGTTTTAATTCATTATTTTGATATTGTGCTTAATATTAGCCTTTTTGATACATTCTCAATTTGTAGCCATCCAGCCTAAAAATTGAGAATGTATCAAAATAAATGCAGTTTGGTGGGTAAAATGTATGTCAAAGTGAAGAGTGGCAGTTAGCATACATAAAATATACCCTCCTTTATCACTGCAAAATGCATTATTGAACAGTTTTGGCATGCCATCAATGTAATCCAGTGCCATAATGTATGTCCTGGTTGCTGTAGGTGATGGTCACCAACGTGACCTCGCTGCTGAAGACGGTGAAGGCAGTGGAGGATGAAGCCACCAAAGGCACCAGGGCTTTGGAGGCCACTATTGAACACATCAAACAGGAGCTGACTGTGAGTAACCACATTCAAGGATGCTTGTTAGTTTGATTAATATAGTCTTTTAATTAGAAGGCATGGAGAGTAAGAGAATGGAATGAGTGGCATTAGAAATAGAACTGAATGTTAGTCTATTTTATTTATTGTGTCAGTAGCTGGGTTTCCATTCACTTATTTTTATGTGGAATTAGAAACACTGAATGAAAATGGCAGAATTCAATAAAATTTCCTCAATATCATATATCTATAGGTCAAAAGTGGCTGAACTGTTGTCTGTAAAATGTCTGTCCACCACAGCCTCCAGAAATATGACGTCTCCACTGTGGTTGTATGACCATTAGTTGGTACATTAGAATATTGCCAAGTCCATTTCTTCGTTTTTGTCATCACATGAAAGCATGAAATGCGGGCAACATTAGCTGGCACTAAAGAACATTACCAACTGCTGTTCTACTGATGAAATCTAGAAAGACTCTTTCCATTTTTCTGGTGGATGTGTTTTGACATTCAGGAAGCCAATTTATTGAATTCCCAGCTGATGGAAACACACCTAATTTGCATGTTATTCTTTGCGATATATTAGCAGAAAATGCACTCGACAGTTGATTGGAAGTATTTCATGAATATCATCCTGGTTTCTCCACTCAGGTGTTCAGAAGCGCCGACCCACCACCAAAGACAGCCACACCGGAGGAGTTCATCCGCATGACTAAAGGCATCACACAGGCAACCGCCAAGGCAGTGGCCGCTGGGAACTCTTGTCGCCAGGAGGATGTCATCGCCACCGCCAATCTCAGCAGAAGGGCCATCGCTGACATGTTGCACTCCTGCAAGGTACAGGACAGAAAGGCATTCAAATGGCCTTCTCCTTAAATTAATAAAATGAGGTTAACCCTAACCCTCATGGCAGGGAGGTGGTGCCAGATTTCCTATCTACTCATTTATCCTACCGGACTGAATCTCCAGTTAACACTATGAGCTGAATGACCATACCTGACACTCACAGGAGAACCATCCTCATCCGGTTCACAAGTTGGGCAGGACTACATTGGTGGCTCCAAACATAGACCAGGGTGTTGTGCCAAAGTTTGTATCCCCTGCCTTAAAGTGTGTGATGCGCATGCATTTGCTTTGGCTGTAATGGTCAACAATAGCAAAACGCAAATCATTTTCCTCTCTCCACACGGGTATCGAGGGATTTCAAAAGAAAAGATCACTGCTCTGGGAGTTTATGTGTAACAAAGACATTTTAGAAAGTCAGTATGGTGCAATACATCTGCAAATACATCTGCAAAACTGCAGTACTGCAAACTGACGCTTGGTTTTCGCGTTCGGAGGTCACATGTCTTGCTGCCATTTGGAGCCATTGATGTGCAAGGTTGCCTGACAAAGCTTTAATTATTCAGTATGGTACCAAATAGTCATTTTGGATGCTTACTTTTTCCATATTAAGTTCATAGGTTGATATCTTTCCTTGTTGTCCCTTCAGCAAGCTGCCTATCACCCAGAGGTCAGCAAGGAGGTCCAGATGAGGGCACTACGTTATGGCAATGAATGTGCTGCTGGATACCTAGGACTACTGGAGCATGTGTTGGTGGTAAGAGGCACACACACACTCTCACACATGCATTCACCTCCTTACAGCGCTACCCATTCTTCCTATTATATCCTTCCCCAAAAAGCATATTATGATACACAACTAAAGAGAAGTAGAAATCTGTTAAGAATTCTGCAACCCTCCATGATACCAGCCATACCTCAACCACTAGCTCAGCCAAGAAAAGGTCATGACAACTAAGTGACCGTGTAAACATCAGCTGTGTTATGGTTGACCCGAACAATCCAATGGACCGTGGCAGTGGGTTTCCAAGACCTGTACTGGTGACCAGTGTGACCTGTGAAAAGATCCAGTTACACGGAGGGCATCTGAAGACCAACAAGCTTCCTGTCCTTCACCCCTTCCCCCATGTCACTTCATTTGGAAGACAGCCAGGAGTGAAATACTGCCTTAACAACCTGGCCTCGAGCCCCTGTGTTATTTTAAGCTTTATGCCCTGCCAATGAAAACAGATAGCTGCCTTAACCACTTACGTGTGTGCACTTCATCATTTTTTAAGAAAAAGTAAGATTAGTAAGTTTGTGTTATTAAAAGGAAGAGGAAAATGTACTCTATCTTGACAAGTAATAATCCACGTCATCGTCATCGAAATAAATGTCCATTTCGCAATAGTCATGAAAGCTCCCCTCCGGCACAGAGGAAGTGACAAATTTTATGTTTCCTGTTCATTTGGAATAAGAAGAACTGGGTAATTAGCATGAGCAGTGATAGCCAGCATGGCTGAACAGACAAAGAAAAGAGCGCCACCTACAGAAAGTCAAACTGCATCAACAGAAAATCCAAGGAAAAAGACGTCACAGTACTGGACACACTGATTGACAAGTGATCTCAGGGAAATGCTGTGCTAAAACACCACAGGGTCACAGATCACATGAAATTTCCACACTTGTCTTTCTTATTTAACAGGGGTGCAGTATCACAAAGTGGTCTGATTAATGGGAGGGGAGGGACGGGTGGTATTGGGTAACATCTTTATTGGGATTGGGTTTCTCTGTTGACCAGTGTATAGGGAATCCACCATTGATCTCCTCAGACATGGACCACTTAAGAGTTGAATTAGGTGGCTGGCTGGTGGTCATATGTCACTTAGGGCAGCGGTATACTAACAACAATGTCAAACTTTAATTTTCAAATATTTTTATTGCATTTTGAATAGTATTTTAATAGTATCAACTTCATTACAAAAAAAACACAAAACAAAACAGGACAGGACAGTCAGACCAGCAACCAGTACTGTAACTGAACATAATAACATGGGATGGGAGTGAGAGTTAGGGGTGGGGGGGTTAGGGGTTATCTTGTGCTTGGACAGGAAATTCCTTATCGAAATAATTCATGAATGGCTGCCAAACATTGTAAAAAAAATTTAGGGGGAATACCTCAATTTTTCTAACTTCAGGTGAGCCATTACTTCCTCCATCCATCGTTTGTGTGTTGGAGCTTTAGCTGCCTTCCAATTGGCAAGGATCAATCGTCTGGCTAGGAGGGTGGTAAACGCAACTGTATCTGCCTGATTTGCTGAAAGTGTGATCTCCTCGGGTGTGGTACAGAATATTGCCATTATAGGGTTAGGGCTAATCCCTTTGTTACAAACATAAGAAATGGCATCAAAGATGGACAACCAGAAGGAGCTCAGCTTTGAACATGACCAAAACATATGACAGAGGGTGGCCTCAGTCTGGTGACATCTTTGGCAGGTTGGATCCACATCTGGATAGAGCTTAGCGAGTCTACTCCGGCAGAGATGGAGTCTATGAAATACTTTAAACTGAATCAAACCATGTCTAATACAAATAGAGGATGAGTTCACTCCTACCAGATGTGACATTGCCCATTGCCATGTCACATCTGGTATCTGCAAGTTCAGATCTTCTTCCCATTTTTCCTTTATATGTTGAAGGGAGGGGGAGGATATGCTTTGAATGGTGTCATATATGAATGACACAGCCTTTTGATAGTGGGTCTCGGTTGATGCAATCATCAATCCAATTTGTCTCTATAGGTGTTAGGGAAGGCGAGAAGTATTTCTTGATGAAATTGCAAATTTGTAAGTACCTAAAAAAAATGACAATTTGGAATATTATGTTGGGTCCTTAAATATTCAAAGGAGACAAAAGAATCATCTTTGAAAAGATCCCTTACACATTTAAGTCCTCTACTAGTCCACAACTTAAACGCTGAATCCATGAGAGAGGGAGGAAAGTAGGGGTTAGCTAGAATAGGGCTTGAAGGTAGTGGTTTTTTGTGTCCAAAGTGGACTCTAAATTGTGTAACAAGAGGAAGGGTAGGCAACAGTTCATCTCCCATCATCATTACTAATACGGGTGTCCGCCAAGGCCGTGTCCTGAGCCCCTTCCTGTACGCTCTACACCAATGGCAGTCACAGCCCAACTCCTATCACCACATATCTGAAGTTCTCTGATGACACTCCTCAGTGACAACTCCCTGACAAAATAACAGATGTCCATCACCCACTTCACCGCTCTGTGCAATACAAACATCTCAATGTCCCAAAAAACTAAAGAACTCATTAACTCATCCACAGACAGTACACACTGCCCAGCCGCCATAAATGCAGATGAAGAAGAACAGGTTGAGGCTTTAAGGTACTTTGGCATCACATTGGACTGCAAGCTCAGTTTCAACCAACACCATAAACGCTGTCAGCAGAGACTTCATCAGAAACCTCAGGGCCCTTGCAGTCCAACCATGTCTCCTATCATCGAGCCACTTCTCACATATGATGCCTTTTGTCCGTACAAACCTGCTAAAATTAGTTTACACAGCAAGTATACTGTGGCTGTCATTTCCTTTATAGTTGCGAATAACGGTTTTGTCTCAGATAAAGTACAAACTTCCACTAATATCACCAAAGCAATATCTCACAGAGCGATGGCTGCATGGTTACAAAGGCAAATACCTTTGCATGTCAAATGTAAAGGCAGTCATGTGTTTGATCCACCATTTTCTTTCCTCTTCCCAATGCTCTGTCAATATTCCTTCACTGTTGTGGCTCACTGGTGACTGTGCTAGCCGGTGAGTAGGCCACATGATTGACCTGCACAAGTGTGGAGCTGCATTTGTTGAATGCCCCAGGACATACTTTACACCCCAGCAAGCCTACAGAATACAGCGTCAGCAGCATATTAGCAGATCCCAGACCAGCTCAGCTCACAGCATGGAAGAAAATGTTAACATAACCTCTGGTGGTCCGCACCTTAGTTTACATTGGTTTACATTTACATTGAGGGAATCTAACTTTACTGGCCACGTCAAGATGCAGCTTGATAGAGCTGAATCAGTCAACATAGTATATGTTCACATTAGAAAGACTGTGTGTTCACACTGTGAGCAACTTGGTCACTCTATTCCGACCGATTGTGGGCGGTGCCAGAGGCTCAAATTACATCTATGTAGTCGTATGCAGCTACAAAGTTTTGAGCAGACGAATCATGTTTTTTTTGCCTTTCATAACATTACATTGGTTTGATGAGTTAACATAGTTAGCTAGCAAGCGCTAATTAGGTAGCATTAATCGAAAATAAAAACTACTAAAATACTTGACTTCAGAGCTTACCATCAACCTGATGATGGATGAAACTATTCTCCAAGCATCGTTTTTGAGACGGTTATTCTTGTTCTTCCCTAAATCAGATTGGTAGAGAAACAAAGAGGCGCAGAAATCTGGTTGGCTGTTGATGGGCCGTGACCATAACAAGTTCAGCCATGGCCAACTGTTCTCAGCTGACAAGCTTGGTGACCTGTCCACACATCGGCCGAGTTTCCCTGGTCGCTCAGTTCAATAGGAAATGATTGGACTTCCAGTGACTTGTTTATTGTGTTGCTCACAATGTGAACACACAGTTAGTTACATTTTTGTTGCATGTCTTGCCATCAGATTAGTACATGGCACACTAAGTCTTCTCAAAACCTCATATCACAGGTCAACTAACTTTATCTGGAGTTGTCGCATGGAGTTTCATGTATCTTGTCGTGTGACACCGAACATGCCATATGTCCTATTTCCCTGTGCCCAATACTGTTTTAGCAATGGAGGTGATTCGTGGGGAGTTCAGGTAATGGGTTGGTCACAGCATGTGTGAATGTGTCGTCTTAACGTGTGTCTGTGTCAATGTGTCTGTACATGTGGTCTGTCTGTGAGCATTCGCATGCACAGTATGTATTTGCGTTTGGCCGTAGCATTAGTTTGGCCCATTGCATGCATTCCTGTGCAGCTGCATTCATGCCCCCCCCGTCTTTTCACGGCAACACATCTGAATGAACTTGAGCTGGGCATTGACTGAGCCCTGTTAATGCCCTGCACCTGTCCTGCACTGCTCCAACCTGGATATGGCCAGCGGGACAGGACACTCTGAGGACACTGACGTAAACTAGAGCTGCAGCTGAAACCCAAACCCAAACACATACAGTATATGGGCACCAACAATTCAAACATAAATTACCATTATTTTTTACAGAGAATGTCCTCATTGGTTGGATGCAAAGATTTCAAGCTTGTAATGACTACACATTGTTGGGCATATTATTGGTATGAATGTACTGTCTCATTTTGTCCAAAAATTGTACCTTTGATGTGAGAGCCTGAAATTATACAAGTTAATATATTCTTCTGTAAAGGTATCTATTAGTTGGCAAAGTGATCAGTGTTCACAGCTGATGAAAGATAGGTGTCGTCTAGCTTAGCATGTGAAGGCATTTTAAGAGGACAGGCACTCTTGAGCAAGTCTGAGATTTGAGTAACACAGGGTAATATATTAAGCGTCATTGATGCAGTGCAGTACAGTGGCTCAGAAGGCCAATTTGAATAAATCTGAGGCAAGATGTATGACACTTTGTTTTGCCTCCACCAACAGATCATCCAGAAGCCCACCCATGACCTGAAGCAGCAGTTGGCCAACTACTCCAAGCGTGTGGCCGGCTCCGTCACTGAGCTCATCCAGGCTGCCGAGGCCATGAAAGGTACTTTGACCTTTGACCTCTTCAACGACAGAACCACGTGCCCAACTTGTGGTCCTCCCCGCCTCTCTGGGGGGTAGTTCATGTCTTTATTTACACTCAGAATGGTGCCAATGTCATTATTCATTTGTCTTAATGACATGGCTGAATAGTTGTAAGCAGTGTATAGCTGAAAGTACAGTTTTAGTACCTATTCAAAATTAGTTTTGCCACATTTTGTCAGAATGGTTATATTCTGAGACATTTATTTTTGACAGGGAAAAATAAAAGTGAAGGTCAATCATAATTTCTAATAATGACATACTGGCAAAAAAAGCCAATACTGGCCAATAATTTCAGCTGCTGGGAATATCTGTGGAGCTGAGAATTAGAAAGGAGAAGATGGCCTCGTGTTTCTTTCTAATGGCAGCCTTGTTTTCAGTACTGGCTCTCAGCTGCTGCCTTAGGGTTCTACTGTTTCACACGGCTATCTTCGGGGATCCATCTCATAAATGTCAAGTTCAACCTGCATTGTGCTCAAGGCAATACCATGAACACATCATCCACCCAAAAAGAGTAATCTTCCTCAAGTCTTATTTAAGAGACATGAGCTGCAGCTGAATCCCTGTTGCCATGTCCATGTCCTGATTTAACAGATGATGCAAAAGGGAGAGAGAGATGAAAGAGTATGTGATTGATGTGGCTTGCAGGAAGTGTTAAAAGCCACTCCCCACAAGATGGGAGTTATATTGCCAGTATTAATATTTCAAATCTGCACATATCATTACCTACTATCCACCTCAACTATGTTTACATATTCAGGTAATGCAAAACCTAAGGAACCGTGTAAATGTGCCCCTTCAAATATAGTAGGTATTCTTAGTGGAAGATTCAACCAGTTTTGTTCACCTAGTTTATTTTGTGGTTTTATGGTTATTTTATGTTATGTCACTGTTGTGTTTTTGTGTTGCAGGTACAGAATGGGTGGACCCCGAGGATCCCACCGTCATTGCGGAGAACGAGCTGCTGGGAGCGGCGGCGGCCATTGAAGCAGCCGCCAAGAAACTGGAGCAGCTGAGACCGAGGACCAAACCCAAGGTGAAAGGGCTTTTTCCACCAGCATCAGAACTCCCTACCATACACACTTAACCTGTTACCTCAGCCTCAGTGTCAACATATTATCAACTCCTCACCCCATGGATAACATGGGGTGAGGAGGAATTTTATCCCTGAAATGTCTTTAATTTCTACATTACATAAACATTCATTATCCATTAAAAATAACAGCTTTAAAAAAGTAAGGTTAGTATCATGGGTTTGTAATTACTAGTAATTAAGGGATTTTTCATGCCTTTTGTGCATGGTTTACAGGGTTATTAAGTGGAAATTAATGGAAAAGTTCTTGTCTCCCTTAATTTTTCATTAAATTATAAAGTAAGAAGAAGTCAAGATTAAGGGGGTGTTTAAGGACGTTTTGATGGGATCTCCTCCATTAATAACTCCCTTAATTCATTTTAAGGGTATTTTTGCGCGAATTAATGTAAATTAATGAAAATGTATGTTATTTTAAGGGATTACTGGTTCGTACCGCATGCACATAAAATATGCTGATATCCATTTAAATCAGTCAGAAGAACACTAAATCTAGATCCGAACAAGCCCTCTTAACATTTGCAAGTATGTGCAGTTTTGCATGTACAAATCATCCACAGATCATCATCATGCCCCTGTAAGGTGAATACATCGTGTTTACGGGCTAGAACGTTTGCTTGCTTGTCCTTGTAAACAGGAAGCGGACGAGAGCCTGAACTTTGAGGAGCAGATTCTGGAGGCAGCCAAGTCCATCGCAGCCGCCACCAGCGCTTTGGTCAAAGCAGCCTCAGCAGCTCAGAGGGAATTGGTTGCTCAAGGGAAGGTACGTGTGAACCGTACTGGTCGCATAAGTACACTTTGGTGAAATCTGATTGCCTCAGATTCAGGGTGCTTCTGGGAGCATTCAAACTAGACACTACCAGTAAGGTACTAGGTACTGACCCTCTAGAACAACTTGCAGTTTGGGGACACCTGATTGAATGCACTATGTTTTTCACTATCTTAAAGCCATTTTGATCTAAAGGCTTATGCTTAAATGCTTGAAATTTGTTTTTTAGACAAATATAAACAGTGAAGTTGATCCTATGTATGAATTTCTTTCCAAAGCCTTTGTCTTTCCATCAAGGTAAGTATTTATGTCATTTGTGGACTAAGAGTAACTAAGGTAGTCAAAATGAAGTGACAGAATAGTGATGAAAAAATTCCTCCTGTAATCCCTGAAAAATGTGGATTCATTGGTTGTGTGTGGTTGTTTTTGATTCATTTTCTTAACGTCCATCTGTAAATATTATATAATATATATATATTATATATATTATATTATATATATATATATATTATATATATATGTAATCTTGCTGTTACTTTGATGATGATAAAGCCATTCTGATTCTTAATCTGCCCAACAGGTTGGCGCTATACCAGCCAATGCAGTAGATGACGGACAATGGTCTCAGGGGCTCATTTCGGCTGTAAGTGTCCTCCCGGAAGCTTTATTATTACATCTTCCAAATTGGCGATGAAACATTCGCTCACGATCTGTCTCCTTCGATTCCCAGGCCCGAATGGTCGCAGCGGCAACTAACAACTTGTGCGAGGCGGCCAACTCTGCGGTACAGGGTCACGCCAGTGAGGAGAAGCTGATATCCTCAGCCAAGCAGGTGGCGGCTTCCACCGCTCAGCTCCTGGTGGCCTGCAAGGTCAAGGCTGACCAGGACTCCCAAACCATGAAGAGGCTACAGGTCAGTGCTCCATGCTGCTTTACACACTCACTCCTACTTTTGTTTGTGTTGCATATGCCATTACTGTAGCATGACAGAACACCTTGTTTGGTATGCTGCTAAATTCATTATCTAAGGAGACATATAAGTAACTCTTTTGCAAACAATCGGATACTGATTCCTGTCCTTGTAACTTCAGCTTAGCATGATGAACTTCTGTCTGTGCTCTTTGCTGTAATTTACCTTCTCTGGTGTTCACACCAGTTAATAACACATGAAGAAATAGTCCAGACTGTGGCTTGCCCTCAGTTCATTTTGTTATGCTAGTCTTTCCAAGCATGAGGAACTGCTGGCCATCAGCATTTTGCATTTTGGGGCCGTTTCCTGTAGTTTGGATTGCTTTCTCACTTCTAACAAACCGCACTGCAATTCTCTTGGAAGAGGACTGAGACCCACATTCTCAGCGTCTCAGTGCAGTTATTGGTTGCCGCCTGAGTTCAAATTGTACCGGGATTAAAGGAGTTAAAATCAACCACTCCAAACATGCTAGGTGTGAACTAAGAGAGGAAGGGTTGGGGCAGTTGGGACCTAATCTCTCTTAGTGATATGCCTGTTGTGGGAACCCACTGGCAAAGTTTTGGGGGGGAGCAGGGGATGCACTGCGCCCCCTAGTGGCCAGAGCTGAAATGGTGGTAGAGTACCTTTTATGATGGCCCAATTGTGGAGATATCATATTCATGTGGCCCTTGGCAATTTGCTTATTCAGCAACCGCCTCTGACACATTATTTAACTTCTTTCTCAGTGTCTGCAAAACACAGAAATGACATCCGGAGGGTTGCCCTTATTTACTTATTTTACATTTTAGCTGTCTGATCCAAAATCTAGTAGCCTACCTAAAAGCTGTTTAAAAAATTAAAACAAAATCCAAAAACAGTCCAAACCCGACTGTTGTCACCCCCTACTATTTGCTGAAACGACGATACTGAGTCACGCCCAAGATGAGAGTTTAAACTTTGTCTATGTGGGAACCACGTTTTGGTTGATGCTACGTTCTCAGTCATTCTAGTGTGCAGTCGCTATGGCCCTTGGTTTAAACATATCCCACAACAGAGAAGCACAAGTCTTTGTCTCATGCCTCCTGAACAATTATGCGTACTGGAGGGCAGGCAGTAAGCCGGGGTCCATAAATAGGTTGGGAGTCTCAGTTTCTAGGTGAGTCCCCATATCTGTACAGCTGCCACATCAGGATTAGGCTGGTCTATATTTAACACAGGTTAGAGCAGCCCTTCATCTATGGCTGCAATTCTAGTTTTTACAGAGAAAGCAGCCCTTGGAGTTGGGGCACTAGCTTGAGAACTCATTTAGATCATGTAGTTTGACGTCCAGATTTAAGGCATTTTTTTAAGTGTGAAAGTTTCTAATTCTGTGGTAGTCTTTGGTTGGTTTTCACTGTATACTACATTAGAAGCCAACTTAGTGTGGAGTCAAACCTCAGCCAACTAACTGAAGGTGGAGGAGGCTCTTATTCTTAACGAATTGCACTGAAAAGACCGATTCCTTCTTGGAATAAGTCTACCAAATAACCCATTAGAGTAATTTTGATCTTTATTCTTTCCACAGTATGTATCTAATGTGGTTAGTCCCTACAGACATGACATAAAAACGTGTCCCTTCCCACCCCACACCCAGAAATAATATATTTAAGGCTGTGTGTATGCTAGCTGTTTGCACACCAACCAGACCAGGCCATCTCATATTCTGTGATCCAATCAGCAGTGACTTATCTCCTCCTGTTCTGGGCTTGCAGCTGCCACTTGGTTAATTCCCATATATTTGTGTCTACAGTATCTCTGGAAACAACTTAGCTTGGAAATGTTGCATCCATCACTGGAAACATTAGCCTTGTTCTATGATTACTACTACAAGAAATTGCACTCTTCAGTCTCTGGCACTGTCCCTTTTACCAGGCTGTGTAATTACTCAATGTGCTGAGTAATTAACGTCCATTCAGATTCCCCCTCATTCTTTGTTTGATGTGTGAATACCTGGGGAAATGTGGCCGTTTGGAGGAGGAGGAGCAGGTGGTTGTGTGACAGCAATGGCGTATACTGCACATCCCTCACATACTTCACAAATGAGAGGGCCAACCATTGATCCCCATCCTCTGAGTGCCATTAGGCTCTTACTTCAGGACAGTATCCTC
Source organism: Centroberyx gerrardi (assembly GCF_048128805.1). NCBI lineage: Eukaryota > Metazoa > Chordata > Actinopteri > Beryciformes > Berycidae > Centroberyx > Centroberyx gerrardi. The sequence continues at coordinate 32,817,661 of NC_135998.1, forward strand.
TGTACTAGTTGTGGAACAGTTCGCTACCTACTTTGGCTTTGGGATCATGGTTCAGTACGTTTTCAATGCAGCAGAGAAAAGTATCACTCATTTTAATAAATGTGTGTACTATCCTGATTTAGTTTATTCACTTTTCAAACAGCTTGGAGAAAGGTGTTATGACATATAATATGTATATGACGCATTTGTGAGTGACATATCAGTCAATGCATCAACCAATAATGGAATAATCAAAGACCATATTGACTCACTGGTGAAGTTCTTGAAGTCCTTGAATGATGATTAAATCCTCTGAATCATGTGGTCCATTGCACTTGACTAGCTATTGTAGTAACACTGTGTTTTAGCTAATTAGCTAGCAAGTGAATTGTATAAAGTTGAATTATAATTCTATTTATAGGCTAAGCAAAGTCTTTTGCATGACATAACTTCTTTTGCACCACACTCTAACCCCTAATTCAGAAATACCATCGCACTGTTCCACCCCTAGTTCAACATAAGTCCTTTTATTAGTACAAAGTATTGTGAAATCAAATAACTATTGTAAAGATTTCTTTGTACTGGACTGTATAGAAACTGGTGAGTTGTTGTAATTCAGCCCACCTGAGCACTTGGTTAGTAGTGGGCCTATGGATCCATTTAAATTGCTGGTCTTAACTGTTTGATATCTGGTTTAACATGGCATTAACTGAATCCCAAATGACAAATCCACCACTTCTCTGAACGGGAGCAAAAGCAGCCAGTGAGGGTGTAGTAAGACAGGTCAGGGGAGGTTGGAGGAAGCTCCCACCAAGCAAAAAGATCTCATCAGCAGTGTGAGAAACTTGCCCTCCTAGTAGTGACTCCCGGCATAAAGATCGTCATAGTACCAATTTGGTGTCTTGCATTAGCGAGCAGCTGTTGCACCTCCTGAGGGGGGGGCTGGATAGCGTTTTGTTTTATGTCAGGGCCAGACTAACAGTAACATTCCAACCAGAGATATATCAGTAGAGGCAGATTCAGTGGTGGCTGCCTAGCTTTGCCCTTGCCAGCACAGTGTCTGATTTCTTCCCGTAGAGCCTCAAAAGGAAAAAAAAAGGACTACTCTTTGTTTGAAAGGCGCTGCCAAATGAGACAAATGTTTTGCTTCGAACGAAGCACAGCAAGCAGCTCCTCGTTGCCTTTTAAAGCTATTCCCAGCTGCTGAGCAAAAAAAAAAAAAACACACACTGTTATGGTTCTCTGCCTGAGCACTGGTGGGGGCTAACATTCCCTTTCCAGGAGTTGCTGTTCATGATCAGTAGGGTTGATAAGTCTGGTTCTAGAACTCTGCATGGGTCTGAGTCCAAGTTCCCTGAAAGCCAAAATCATGGTCCAAGCTATTAGAAATGTTAGGTATCTACTAAGTGGACAGAGGATTTGCTTTTCATAACTTTAACTTGCCTTCCCCTAATCTCCTAGGATAGTCCATACAAGCACTTGTTTAGCGTCTGAGGACGTGAATTTGTCATCTTGAATCACGGTCGATTCTACCATTCCACAGGCCGCAGGAAACGCCGTCAAGAGAGCCTCCGATAACCTGGTGAAGGCGGCGCAGAAAGCGGCCTTCGACGCTCAAGACGACCAGGCCGTGGTGGTCAAGAGTAAGATGGTTGGCGGTATCGCTCAGGTGAGTAGGAGTCGCGAAAAGCAGCATGGGCGGCTTTGGACCGGAAGTGTCTGTTGTACTTCCCGTCAAAGCCCGTGCGCCGCCGTCTGGATCTGTATTTCAAGTTCAGATGTTTCCTCAGCGCACTGACCCCGCTCCGTTTGCGTTTCGCAGATCATCGCCGCGCAGGAGGAGATGCTCCGGAAAGAAAGGGAACTGGACGAGGCCAGGAAGAAGCTGGCCATGATCAGGCAGCAGCAGTACAAGTTCCTGCCTTCCGAGCTGCGGGAGGACGGGCAGGAGCAGTGAGATGACGCGCCTACATAAGCATTTCTCTAACACAGCGGTGACAAATCAGACGCTCAGGGCCTTACCCTAGCTAGAAAGGAGGGGGGAATCTTTAAGGAACGATGCTTTCGTATAGGACTAACATTGGGCAAATCGACTAAAAGAAATTATCGGGGGTATAAGATTGAAAAGATGTATCAGGATGTTTATTTTTAATGTGTTTTGCTTGTTTCATTTTCATACATTCATGAGCATAATAGTGCCACTGATCATTCATTTTGATAATGCAAAGCAATTATGCAAGTCTTTAAGGTAACTGTGCTTTTGATCATATATATTTTAATATAATGTCTGGGTCCTTTAGCCCTTTTTTTATCTGGATTGCATGTCTTCACTGTGTACACACTGTGTTACTTGCTTAATTCACAAGATTTATCAATCAAAGACCATATTGACTCACTGGTGAAGTCCATCAATAAATGATGCGTGCCTCTACCATTATACATATAGATACTTTTTTTTTTTTTTTTTTTTTTTTTTTGTGAGCACGAGAACTTTTGGAAATGTTTATGGGCGAACAGAGAGTAAGTGTGTGACTGTTATATCAGTTATGTTTGTCAAGATTGTGTTTTTATCTGAACTAAGGACATTGAACTGCATTGCGTTGCAATTTGGACCAGAGTTGCGATGATTTCCTTTGCAACACAACAAATCTGAGGGGGAAAACATATCATTTTTTTTATAGATTGAGCTATGAAATGAGTTAAAATGGTATCTTTGATGAAATTTCTATATTAATAAAAGCTCTATGTTTGTGTCAACATTTAGACTTAAGCAGTTATTTAGGACTAGATTGGATTAATTATCTTATTTCTATAAAGATCATCAAGCCATATATTTTTTTTACTTCAGGACGTTGCAATTTGAATCATGAATAGCTTTTTTGGGGGGCTGTTTATTGGTTAAGTTCTTAAAGATATAGACTGTAATATGCTTTCTAGTCATTGGCAGTATCCAATGTTTTTTCTGAAGCAATAGATCTCTATTTCTTGGGTAATTCCTGTTGTCCCAGTACAATCGTATTATGTCAGAGGCCTCATTTTAAGCCTGTTTTTTCAACATATCAATGCATAAAAAGTGCCTATGTAATGTATTTTCCAAGTGTACGTAACTGTTAACATTTACCCATTTTAAGTGCACTTAATCATTTGTTTAGTGTAACAGAACTTCATATAAATCCACTTTTATACACGTTCTTTTTCTTTTCTTATCTTAACAAGAAATGGCAGAGCTGAACCAGTACTCCTAATATAAAAGTGACTGAGTTTGTGTAATCACACAAAGTTTCAAGATATGTTTCCTTTTTTTATTATTTTGTCACATTTTGACTTCAATATGGTTTAAATTTATTGCTATGGTAGTACCACCTCATGGGCACTGTAAAAGAGATTTATGGTCAATAAAGCTGGTTTTCCTTGACAACGCTGCCTCATCCAATTTCTAACAATTTGATTTTCCCTATTCCTCAACCGATTGATGAGACAAGGGTAAGTTTAAGGTTAAGCTTTAAAAGAATATAATTTCTGTGTGTATAATCATGAACAGATAAATGAGAAAGCACATAAATTAATCAAATCTTCACTACACATTTTATCCCCACTCAGTAACTACACTTCTGAACTGAGCATTAACTCCATAGCCAAACGTTTGCTACTTCCTAATGCATAGCCTGTCACACTGTAGGCTACTATAGTAATAGAAATTACAACTGGATTTATTCATTAATAGATAATTTTTTGTAGCCTATTGATGCTTAATATGCACTGTCTCCAATGCAAAAGTCTAATTTCATGTTCTCAGTAAAGTATAGCCTAACTAATTATGCTAGGAATACTTTTTGGCAAAAAAATCAAATTTAATCCGAATATCTCAGTCAAATGTAACCGTACGCCTATAGGCTAGTTCATTTGAAGTCATATTATACCTCAGAACTAGTTGGCTTCTCCTTTCTATGGTAACTCTACTGGCAACTACAAGGCGCACTGTCTTACAAAAATGAACCCATAAGTTTGTAGCCTAGTTCGGCGCCAGTATCTGTCGTTCTCTCTTGAATGGAAACAATGTTGCACCAAATGCATTCAAAAATCTGGTGTCATGTTGCCTTGCTTGACGGCAAACGCACACGTGGAAATAGCAAGCAAACCGATTGCAAAAGTTGAAAATTATTTAAATAAATGTTACATGGTATATTGGATGTATGCCGAATTGATGAATGCTTCCTGACGATTCAGAATAGACCCGAGTCTTATTTTATAGCGTGCGTAATGTTTGCCAAACAGCAACGCAGGGTTAAACTCCCACATTTTTAAATGGAGTTTGGCTTCACGGTCTCACTATCCAAGAGAGAACGGCGCATATCGGGGCTAGGTGTACTTATCTAGTTGTAGAAATCAACTTTAAAGCTAGTGGTGACTTTTGTCCATGTGGTAAATGGACACATGTAAACACACCTGTAAACGTGATAAAACATTGACGATCTTTTCATTGTATCACATGATATATTCAGATATATTTAGGAGAGAAACGCCACACCTCAAAGATTAGAAAATAAACTCCACCTGACCAAACATAGGCAACATCCCCCACGGATCCGCGTGACGTCAAAAAAAAACTCTGGGGCTCGTGAGTTCCATCCTTGAGCTCTCTCCCTGCCGCTCAGTCAAGCTCTCCTGTGCGCTCCTGTCCGCTTCTGTCTGTGCAGAGATCGTTACATCTGCCGAGAGCACTCACTGCCCTTCTCCTTCTTGCGCTGAGAACAAGCATCCAAAGGAAACATGGAGGCCATCAAGAAGAAAATGCAGATGCTGAAGCTGGATAAGGAGAATGCTATTGACCGGGCAGAGCAGGCTGAGGGGGACAAAAAGGGGGCAGAGGACAAATGTAAACAGGTATGGGACAACTGTCAGAGTATAGGACTACACCGCACTTCGCCTTTTCTTAAAAGGAAAGCAGCTTAATCATTTTGTCACCTGAAATAAATACAATATCAATATTTTGTGTGGGATTCTGTAAGTAGACCACAGTCACTGACAATTCTGTTGCCTAATATTAGAAGTGATCATAAGGGACAAACATTCTATAAGGAGGACAACAGATTAAATTGGGACCACATAGTATTTTTTGGTAATAGATTCAATATACAGGCATATTTTGCCATTGGTTATGGATTTGAGAATTTCTTGAGAGGACCAGTGATGGACATCGGGTTCAGGTGTTCTACGGATTTCTAATGGAATACATGCTTATGAGGCCCAGTGTGAAGTTTTTTATTTGACTTTTTATTAATCTCCCAAGGTGGTTCTCCCTCTGCTTATTTTCACCCAAGGATCTAAAAGTGCTGGTGAGGGAGTCACATCGCTGGCTCGCTTTGATCTTAATTTCATCCTCAGAATCCGAAAGCCATCTTGGCACGGTGTCCTTCTTGGTCACCCTCTTTATCAACCTCATCGTCTCCTCATATGTCCTTCCATGGGCACTGACTGGGGACTCCCTATCCTCACCCATGGGAAAAAAAATCGAATGGCATCCTTGAGTGAATGTGTTTACTACGGAAGGCTGCAAAGTACTGCTCCTTCAGCCTTTCACTAGTCAGGAGATGTATTGAATCATGGCTAAAGTCAAGCTCCAACAGATGGACGAGTGAGGTACAATCTTAACATACTGTATAACGGAATAATCTCTTTCATGTTCCAAAAATCTCAAAAAATTCGGTGTCCCATTCATATATCATATATACAGCAGACTGTGGATTTACTCTGCACACATCATAGTTATTATTAGCTTTTAGTCACCGCTAGTGATGTTACATGAGTCCTCTCTCCGCTTAAGCCCCCTAAGTAACAAAAGTTCCCAGAGGTATGGAAATCAGAAACTCCCTCGGCCTGTCACCATTCGCCGATCCCTGCTGTGTGTTTGCGAAACCACAGGAAACCTCAGTTTCCAAGTTGGGGAATGGAATCATTTAAGCTTTTGTTTCTGAAGACCAAAGAGATGTACGCCTATGGACGACTATTTTTACACCCTGCCCAGCTCCGTCGTTTAATTGACACGGTCAGGTTGCGACCTATGAATAGTCCAACTGCCTACCCCAGTCTTTGTTCCCGGAAGATCCCACCTCATCGCTACGACAATTCCAGCACAATCATTTCTCTCGGCCCAGGCGCCTCAAATGGTGGCATGTCTATTTTAGTGTTCCCGTTAAAGACCCTCACCTTCTTTGAATTGTTGTTCCACAGAGAGAGAGAGAGAGAGAGAGGGTTCAGGGTGGGTTGGGGGTTGCCACAATGCCAGCTCCGGGATCAGAACTGTCCAAGGCTATTTGTGACCCAGAAGCCTTACATAGCTGCAGACCGGTAGAGTCCGTTAGATGTAATATAGAAAGGACATTTGTCGTAGGGTAGGGACATTGTGTTCGGGCCACATCACTGTCATTCACCGTTGGCTTTTTATAGGCCTTGAAGGCTAATGATGACAATCTTTCAAAATGAGTCATTGGATCACAAATGGACAGAGTTATGAAGTGAAATTCTTTAACAGCATCCCCTCTAGACTCTGGACACTTTTTGTAGAGAAAAGGAAATTATATTCAAAAAAAGTCTTCAAGCGATTCTTCTGCTGAAAGATGTTCAGTGTTTCCTTTACACCCTCCGAAAGATCCTCTTCAGTTACGCAACTAGGTCTGACTTTGTAGTGATCTATGATCTGTGACCATGGTTCGTTGTGTGGCCGACAAGCTGTACAATCGTCTGACAGCATGCTTCGTCTTTCTTGTCTGTGTGTATTTTGTATTGTATATTTATGTGAAAGCTGGAAGAGGAGCTGCTGGGCCTGCAGAAGAAGCTGAAGGGCGTGGAGGACGAGTTGGACAAATACTCGGAGTCGCTGAAGGATGCCCAGGAGAAGCTGGAGCAGGCGGAGAAGAAGGCAGCAGACGTGAGTGATGGGAGTTTCACAAACATGGGAACAACCATATGATATGTGTTGTGGAGTGGATGTGCTTGAATTCATATTCCTCCACCACAAACGTCACACCACATTGTCTAAATCCACGATTCTCAACATTTTTCATATGAAGGACCCTTTATCCACAGACCCCCATTTGATGAGATTTTGTCTCTCTGACCCAAATCTGAGAATATTTTTATTGTCAGATATGATTTTGTCCAGAATTCCATGACTATCTGTATTGTAGGAAGAGAGATAACAGTGAAACTATGATCAAAATAGTCATTTTTCTACATTTTCTAATTAACTTCTTGTAAATGAAGTAATGTTGAAGTTTACCAATTGATCAATTTGCTGGGGACCCCCTGGAATCCCCTCAAGGACCCCTAAGTAGACCAAAAGTAGGCGACTAAACAACATTGATAGTATGGTGCGTCGAAATTGTGGATGTATGGTCTTTACACTCTATATAAATAATTATATATTCTTTCAGGCCTTTTTGAAATCAATACCAATGCTGTTTGACCATATGTCTACATCAATTCATCACCGCTTTAGACCATTAATTACATTTTTACAAACTGGTACTGTCAGTCCTAGGTCTGCTATACTCTACGAACCAGTAATCCCTTAAAATAACCATACACTGACATGCCTTAATTAATGCAAAATCCCCTTAAAATGAGTTAAGGGAGTTATTAATGGAGGAGACCCCATTAAAACCTCCTTAAACACCCCTTAATGTTTGACTGCTTACTTTGTAATTTAATGTAAAATTCAGGGAGGCAGGAACTTTCCATTTATAACTCATTAATAACCCTGTAAACCATGCGCAAAAGGCAAAAGAAATCCCTTAATTTCTAGTGTCTCTGTGAATCAACCCATGAATAAATCACTTCTAAACATTTTGGGGTTTGGTTTCGCAGTGTCCTCCTGTGGTTTAAATATGCACTGCACACTTTGTTGCTGTCACACTTCACCCTCTACCCTCCCGCTTCAAACCGGTTGTAGGGAGTTTTCCTCTAAGATCTGACAAATATGAAATTGTCATATCCATTTTAAGCCAAGCCTCCCCTCCTCCAAACGGCCGCCATCAGTCCCAGTGGAGAAATGGTGCTGAGCGGCGATCCTAGCACTGACAGCTGCAGCAGAGGCCATATTAAATCTGACATGTACAGTATCAGATTCTACAAACATATCATAAAGCTTGTCAGCACCTCCAAGCAAATGCCATATATTCTAATGGATCCGGACAGATTCTTGGTTGGACAGCTTTGGTTTCCTCGTTTGGCACATTCCTGGGCTCGGTCGAGCACCATTTACAGCACAGTGTCATGTTTAAATGCTTTTCAATCAGGAAAGGTTTACGAATTCAAAAGCTTTATTTAATCAGACTTTGGCGTAGACTCCATTTAAAGCAATATTCCACTTAGTTTTAACATGGGGGTTATTCGGCACTTGACCGCCATGAAAACCAGAATATAAACTAATCACCAAGATCGGATGCAGCTGGACGAGTTTGCAGCGTTCAGATTTTTACTTCCCATTCATTTGAATGAGGCCGAGAAAATAGACTGAAAACTGACATTTAACACGTTGGTGAACAGATTCAACGACAGATCCTGCTGCTGTGATTTTCAATTGACTTTTGGTCCAACGTTTTAGAATTTTGCCAAATAGCATTTTTATTGATAGACGAGAACATAGCGGGGGGATACCATTTAGGAGAGATAGTTCCTGTTTAGGAGACCGGATCTACTTTTATTTTTAAATACTAAATTTAGTGTAAACCAAGAATAGAAATGCAAAATGACAACAGACCAATTACTGCGTTATTGTCTTAAAAGCGGGATATGTTGTTGAATCTGGTCACAAACATGTTACGGCTGTTTTCTGGCCTCGTTCATATGCTACAAACACTACAGACTCGTCCAGCTGCATCCGATCTTGGTGAATACTTTATATTCTGGTTTTCATGACGGTCAAGTGCCAAATAACCCCCATGTTAAAACTAAGTGGAATATTGCTTTAAAATTATAATCTAAATATTTTTTTCATTTGCACTGTAATAACTAGTTTAGCTTTGATTTAAGCCGTTTGGATAGTCTTATTCATTATGAAACAGTCAACAGTCTAAAATAAACGTCTTGTACAAAATATTTCTGGCTAGACTGACTCAGGACAGAGTGAGGACTCACTTTATTTTCCTCTTCCTGTGTGTAATGTTACTAAGATGTTACCAAAGAGGGAAAAGAATTGAAGGAATGCATTCGCTTGTTTATAGTCATGCTTTCCAGTTCTCTTCACAGAGACCTCTGTTAGGTGTTATTCAGCTCCCAGATAAATATCTCCACCATGGGAAATAAAGTTGTGCTTTGTTCACTGATTTATACATGCAACAGGATATATGAAAAAGAAGCAACTGGATAAGTCAGATACAAATAAAGGACAACATGTTTTGAGCAATTAAGTAGCTTTAACATAAGCATATTATGCAATTGGTCACCACAACTCACAAGCTTGTGCATAATTCCAAAATTATAGTTCCAGTTTAGAGTCTAGACCTCACATCAGACCTCCAAAACTGTGATATTCTCAGAGTTATACCCCAAATCTAGTCGAAGGCTAAAAACATTATTATATGAATTTTACAAAACTTCCAAGCCCAAATCAACTAAGTCTTCAAATGGCCGCTTATCAATTAAAGGCATGGAGTATTTGATATAAACAGAACTGATACACCACACTGAGTCAAATCAGGCTTTGTTCAGAACGTTTTACCATATATAATTAGTAAAACACATGAAGGCTACTAGCTCAAACAGCCTGATGGAGGCTGTAGCACAGTACAAGTGCACCAACCCAAAAGCCACATCATGGAGACCCGTATGCCTACCCAGACAGAAAAAGGAGCATTTATTCCTGTTAAAGAAAATACTTGCTGGCAATAGTAAAATAATGCTTGTTTGAGTGATGAGCACCAGCAAGTGTAGATCATGATATTTATAATAATGATAATACATATAGCCGCAAGCAGCGATTGTAAGGTTTCAAGCACAACACGTTGATATGACTGAAGATGTCTTTTTGAAGAAGAGGAAGATGAAGAAGAAAAGAAACACTTATCTCATAGTTAGCACTTGTAAAGTTGAAAGAAGAAGTAGGCCTAGATAATGCCTACGTATACAAGGAAGTGGATACGGCTCATTGATATCAATGATTATATAATAACGAAACTTGGTAGAGATGTTCCAAATAGATTTACCAAGCAAGTTTCATAGCAATCCTCCAATCACGAGCCAAGTTGTAAGCTAAAATGTCATTGGCCACGCCCACCTGAAGTAATTTCGACCAAATTTTGGATTTTGATTAATACCCATCCACTGAGTACATGTGTCAGACTACTGAAGGTAGAGGTTGACACAGAATTTAAAGAGTAACTAAACCCCAAACCCAAATTTGTGGTGAAGCCTGACATCTAATGGTGAAAAGTAGGGTACTGCACTGGCAATCTGCTATTGGCTGGTCTTTGGTGCCAGGTGATGTCACCTTCTATAGAGTACAACAGGTGGTGACATCACCTGGCACCAAAGATCAGCCAATAGCACCATTCACCATTAGATGTCAGGCTTCACCACAAATTTGGGTTTTCGGTTTAGTTACTCTTTAAAGAGCAACTAAACCCCAAACCCAAAGGCCCAAAGCCAGGTGATGTCACCACCTGTTGTACTCTATAGAGGGTGACATCACAGGGCACAGAGACCAGCCAATAGAATGAATGAATTTGTCGCAATTATTTGGGACAAATTGGGGTTCTGCTAAAAGACTGTAATGCACTTAATTGAGACAAATTCACACCATATAAGCCTATAATGAAATGTAGATAGTGGACAAACGAGCAGCTTTATCTAAAGCCACTGTGGTTGTAGATGTTTTTATGACACAGGATATTATTATTTGATGTGGAGTAGGCCTGGAAATTAACTGAGTGTAAAGGCATTTTTGCTTTATTTCACTACTTTGCCATCTAAGTCGCTTCCGGCATTGAATTCCTCATGTGTATGATGATGTATCCATTGTACACACTTGTCCAGCTCCATCCTGGGTTTCAGCAAATTTCTAAAGCGAACACCCGCCATACTGTTGGTCCATAGAGCCACTGTCACTATTACATGCCCCATAACAGCAGTGTTTTATGCACACCATGATTGAGAAAACACAAAACAAAATTTAAAGATAAGAGCGGTTTCTCCTCCTCGTTTCCTCCGTGGCCTTTCACCGAGGAGTCGAGGAGGAGACATCGTTACCAAATGGAACGACCCCCCTATTGTTGCGCTGTATGTTTTATTTCGGAAGTTCAGACCGGAAGTGTTTTGATTCTGACGGGCTTGACCCCGTTGCTCTGGAAACGCGGTGGCCGCGTCTCGGAGAAGGAGAACCTGTTGAGTCTCTGGCAACATGGCGGCGGTAACATCCATAGAAGCGGTGAGAAGGAAAATTCAGACGCTGCAGCAAGCGGCGTACGAGGCGGAGGACCGCGCCGAGCTGCTGCAGAGGGAGGCGGACACGGAGACACAGGCCAGAGAGAGGGTAACACGATATTAAACACTATACTCACTCGCATACTGTACTCAGCACTGCGTCAAGTTAGCACGCGTACACAGAAGAAGACCGGAAATAAGGAATTTTACCTTTCATATAAGTGCGTCAAATGTGTCTTTTTATGAAAAATGACAAATAATAATTAAATATAGCGGTATACAGAACAGCGAGCATCGTACAATACTCTAAGTGGAATCACTGAATTCAATACAGAGCGATAGATGTAAACATGACAGCACTATGGTCGTCAATGCGGCTTTTACTTTGAAAAAATTCACAGGAAGTGGTAGTTCACTAGTTTTCCGTCATTAATCATAAGTAACTGGTCTCCAATTTTCTATTAGCATGTGATCTTTATTTGGTTTTAATATTAATGTAATACGGCCTTGTGTCATAGAAGGTGTAGGTGTTACAAAATCTATCGCTTCTCTGAACACATGTAAAAGAAAACCAGTCATATCTTCTTGAAATAGTTTATAAAATTCACTACTAAGGCCATCTTTACCTGGAGACTTATTCAATTTTAGTTTGTTACATGATACATGATTCATAAAACAAAATGGTCAGCAAGCAAAGCATCTTTTAATGTCTTTTTTTAAAACAATAGAAAAATGTAACAACCATAACACCACAAGCTAATTAAGAGAATAAGGATTTTTAGCAAACATCTTTCATTTAATCTCCATACGTCACTTCTGTCAGATTGAATTATATTATGTTGTATATTATATATTGTATATTATATTCAATCATAAGAGCAATAGCCTGTGCGCATCAAAGCACCATCTCCAAACGCATTTCCCTATTTAAATCGTGAACAATAACACACCATAAACATTCAATAGTGCTATAGAGCTATTTTTAACACTTCAGCTATGACATGTAAAATCAGACATAGAGTCCACATGAGGAATTCAATGCCAAAAATAGTGAAATAAAGCAAAAATGCCTGTTCATTTCCAGGCCTACTCCATATCAACTTAGAAAGCCCTCTAATAATAATATTCTCTGTCATAAAAATGTCTACAACTATAGTGTCTTTGTGGCTTCAGTTTGAAAGCCTATCAATTGTCCAAAAAGCATATAGGCCTACATTTCATTATAGGCTTATATGGTGTGAATTAGTCTCAAGTAAGTGCGTTACAGTCATTTAGCAGAACCCCAATTTGTCCCAAATAATTGCAACAAATCCAAGGTGTTAAGCAATTGGACTGGATGTCACAAGGTTATAAATAATGGCAGCTGCAGCCGTCTCATCTTCCTCTAATGCCATGTCGGTGTCTCCCTCTTTTCTAGCACAATGCCACTAAGTAGGGTTTCCCCCGGTATCGAGGTGAAACGTCAGTGAAGAGGAGAGAGCTCCAGTGTCTCTTTCTCTTTTCCGTCTTACTCCAGCTTTGCCATTTTCTTACACAAAGAAAGGAATGCCAAGCACATACGCGTGCACATCAATATTAATGAAGGGTGTTTCATTAACCACTTATAGTTAATTGTGGGAGTTAAGGGGCGGGGGGGGGCGAAATATGAGGCTCCTGCATGTCCGTACCATTTCACGATTATTGGGATTTATAAGGGGGAATTGCTTTTAAGGTTTTTTGACCGCTGCCACGCTAGCTCAACTTTATATTGGATTCTAACTTTAAGTCAAACTTAAGTTTCTTTTTAATTTCATCCAAGGTGTGTGTTTCTGATGTTGCAGCATCAGTTATTTCTTGCCATGCGATTTTTTTCTCGGTTGCTGTCACCCCACCGCTCACACTTTTAAAAAAGTTTTCTTTTTCTCTCGCTCCAACACTTCTATTTCAATTTCAGAGTTTGAGTTTCTCTTCTTGGATCCATCTCTTTGCCATTCTCCACCTATCCAGTAGCGTTTTCCATTTGAAAACGTGTGTGCAAAAAGTGGTGTTCATCATCGGATACACCAAGGGTGCTCAAACAACCGAGAGTCTGCGCGTGTTTCATGAATCCCACGTTGTTTTTTCATAGGCATGTTTCTTAAAGGTCCCATATGGTGTAAAACAGGACTCCCCTTGCCTCTGTGATGATAAAGGAGTTGGATGGTCTATCTAAACATGGTGAAAGTATCAAAACGCACGGTCGCCAACTAAATCCACACAATCCATATTAGAAAAGCGAGCCTCTAAACGAGCCGTTTGGACTTCCGTAACTTTGTGGCGTCACAAAGGTTCGCTCATTATCATTTCTGTAAGAAATAATAGACTAACAAAGTGTTTTTTTCAAAGCAGTTGAGCGGTTGTCATCGTTTATTACCAGAGAATTTTCCCTACCTGTAGCTGCCGGGCTGCGGTGTCTCATGTTTCACTCTTGGAACGGTTAGCCAATCAGAACAGAGGGGTCGTTAATATTAATGAGCCTTAAAGACACGGCAACAGAAACAGCCTGTTCTTGGTAAGGCTCAGAGAGATGCTGGAAAATGAACGTGTAAAAATGGATTGAGAGTGTTTTTGGTACATGACACCACACAAACAGCTTTGAATGGACCTCAAGACACAAAATAAAACACTGGAAAGTGAAGAATGTGGGACCTTTAAGAACAAAGGGAATCTTATTTGAGTTTCATAGTTCAAGCTGAGGCACAACATGCATAAACGTCTGTCTGTGTCCTTGCAGGCTGAGGCGGAGGTGGCTTCTCTAAACAGGCGCATCCAGCTGGTGGAGGAGGAGTTGGACCGAGCTCAGGAGAGACTGGCCACCGCTCTGCAAAAGCTGGAGGAGGCGGAGAAAGCCGCAGACGAGAGCGAGAGGTGAGGAGCGTAGACTCTTCACCTCCATTTACCTGGAATCAAGCAGGGGAATCAGTCGTTTCCTCAAATGCTCTTCTATCTTTCACATGGTTGACTATTCAGTGTCTGGTCAAAATGAATATTCAAACATTTCTCATTATCATATCATTTATTACAAATCAGATTATGGAGGAAAAAGCATCACTTTCTGCTCTATGCTGATTGGTTCATATGTTGAGAACAAAACAATAGCAGTGAACAGACAAAATACTTCCAGCCGTGTTCTCAGTCAAGCCAAGCAGCAGCATATCCTTGTTACTAGTGCTGAAAACATGAGTCGAAGAATCAGTTAATCCGAAAATGGATCGATTATAATTTTGATAATTGATTAATCGTTTTAGTCATTTATCAATTTGTTGGTTACAGCTTCACAAATGCTAAAATTTGCTTGCTTTTCTCCATTTCATATCACTATAAAATGAATGCTTTGACTGCTACTGAGACTTAAGTAAGCAATTTTAAAGCATCACTTTGGGCTCTGATACCTTGTGATGGGCATTTGTCATGACGTTTGTCATTACTTTTCATAGACTAAATGATTAATTGGTTAATCGAATGGAAATTACAGTATATATTATATATAAAGTGTATAGTATATATAAGTATAATTGTACTAAGCATACCTACAGTCAATGCTTTTTACACTATGTGTGTACTGATTGTGGAATCTGATCAATCATCTAAATTTCATTTTCATGATCGCACTTTGAATCACATATAGTCCACAAGTTCACATCATTTAATAGCTTTATTCACATCAATAAGAACTAATGTGGGTCCAGTCTAAAACCCATTGCTGCAACAATCTACAAACATTTTGATATTATTACTGCAGAATATTATTGCACAGTATTTCAGTAAGCTATAAATGAACAACATTTCTGCCACTGTAAAAGAGAATGAGGGAACATATATGCCCTCTACTGGACTATTGAATGTACTGCATGAGTCAGGAGGTTTGAGGGTTTGAGGTGCAGTTACATGCCTCCAGAGCTAGTATATATTTTCACAGATGCCCATTTAGTTTGTAAGCGACCGCTTATTGCTGTCTGTTCCCCCTGTCAACTAGAGGAATGAAGGTCATAGAGAACAGAGCCACAAAAGACGAGGAGAAGATGGAGATCCAGGAGATGCAGCTGAAGGAGGCCAAACACATCGCGGAGGAGGCTGACCGCAAATATGAAGAGGTGCGTCTGTCTCTATGCTAGACGTTACATCGACTGGATCCTGTAGGTCCTGTGACTTCTTTTAGTCCGCCCTCCAGATTAAGTGTGTGTTGTGTGTGTGCAGGTCGCCCGTAAGCTGGTGATCCTGGAGGGCGATCTGGAGCGTTCAGAGGAGCGTGCCGAGGTGGCCGAGGCGTAAGTTAACCCCTGTGCCATGCTAACTTACACCCACATAAAACCCGCTGTGCATTATTTTTATATTTCACTGTTTGTAATGGTGCATCAGCGATCATAATTAAGCTTGGGCTGATATTCGATGTTATTGAATATCGTGATATTTTGTGACCAAGTCGCGATATTTACCACGATACCCCCCACCGAAAAGGGAAAAAAAAAAGTTCCCCACCCCTCCCGGCCATGGCACAATGTGTTGCTTAGATCACAATTGTACAAGCTTTTAAACTTAAATCTATAATCTACTAGTGGTAGGATAGTAAAATTTTAAATAATCATACTTGAAGTGAAAAATGTGTCTTTTTAATTTAAGTGGGTTCCCTTTTCCACAATCAGCCCGTTTTTCTGGAAATAGCAGGAATGAGCAAATTTGATCAAATGGCCATTGTTTCCTCCAATGCTTGAATAGTAAGATAACATTTCTAGGCTGTTAATAACAATTATTATTATTATAGCCTAGAAATTTGATGTAACTGAACAAAAAAAAACGAAAAAACCCCCGAAAAAAAAACAGTATCGCAATATTACATTTTGGATATCGCCCAAGCCTACATAAAACCCACTGTAAATCATTTTTATATTTCATAGTAGTACTATATGTTTGTAACGGTACATCAGTGATCATAACACATGCAGTTGTTGTCTGTGCATTTAATAATTCACAATAATAAGGCAAAATAGTCCAGTAAGTTTTGTTAATGTAGAGGATAATGGGTGTTGTAAATGTTGCATGGAAACAACATGACATTATAAAATTGCGCATGGTAAGTTCAGTAACTGGAATGAGCTGTGGAGCAGCAGGTATACGGATTCCTTCCCCGACTATAAATAATGAGACTAGTCCAACGTAGTCTCATCAGGTCGTAACACACGACAGCAGTAACTAGCAAGAGGATCAAAGGTATCCTCTCTGTCCTGTGTGTTTCCCACCTGCTGCTCAACTCACTTCTGTTACAGCCCCATGTGCGGAAAACCCATGTGTGACACACATCGACATCGGATACACTAACCACAAAGAGACACCTGGATGTGTGTGTGTTTTGTGTTCTCTCCCTTTTTTGTGTTTTATGCAATGCATGCCTGAATACACCAACACCGCCGCCTCCACCTCCCCGTCCCCCCCCCCCTCACCCCCGCCCTCCCGCCTGTGGACTAACCCAGTCGCGTCAGGGAGCTGGAGGAGGAGCTTAGACTTATGGACCAGAATTTGAAGTCCATGATGTCCGGAGAGGATGAGGTACTTTCGGACCGCACCAGGGTCCAGTTCTAAACCTTGTTGATGAGCTGACCTGCTGCCTTTCCATCCTCTGGCCTGTAGCCTCTTCACTCCTCCCTCAATTTTCCTTTACGACCTGCACTTTCACTCTGCGACATGGACCATGTGCTTCAAGCAATGGTTACCCTGTGTGTTTGGGATCCTTGATACGACTTTTGCTTTCAGTCAAAGACTATCAAGGATCCTATTTTATTTGGGCTATTATCCGTTTACCCTTCCGCCTGCATCCTTTCCTTTAAGCACCAGTCGGGGATCGCTCTCCTCTGCTGTCCTCTCTCTCAAATTGCTCCTTTTTTTCTTCTCTTGCTTTTCTTCTTTCTGCCGTCGCTCAGTAAATCAGGTGACCTTGAGGAAGAGTTGAAAAATGTCACCAACAACTTGAAGTCTCTGGAGGCCCAGTCTGACAAGGTACAGTAGGAGCCGTAGAGCAGGCCTTGTCTGTTCAGCCTCAGGATTGGCCAACCAGACCACGTATATCTTATGCACCCTGGTTGTATGAGATGTACTGTAGTGACTATTTTCAAAAGCAAAAGTCATTATATGAATGTGGCAATTCCCCTGGCCTAGTGTAACAGGTCTTACTACCAGAACAGTCCTGAAGGGAGGGAAGGCTTTGCTTTGCGTCACTAAAGTTCTTTGCATTTCTCAAGATGGAAGGTTTCTTCATATGATTGTACATTATGATGATATTAACGGTATTATGATATTATGACAAGTTTCAGATTCCCTTGAGTTGTTTAATTTTGTGTTTCAATCCCAATTATGCAAAATTACCCTATTTATAGTTTCCCAAACTGCTATTCAATTAATGCATCAAATTAATACAATCAAACAGTAATTACTTTAATTGCTTGTTAATACCGTCCATATTTTGATTGCAGTACTCACAAAAGGAGGACAAATATGAAGAGGAAATTAAAGTTCTTACTGACAAACTTAAAGAGGTGAGGTCTCCTGAATTACTTTCTATACTCTTTAGTCCATCATAGAAATTGTTTATTGTTTTTTTTATGCAATTACACTTTGCAATAGTCTTTCTCAGGCTTTCTCCACTTGTCTTACCCAATATTAACCAAATGTAATAGAGCAAATGACTACTTTGTGGCAGACTGCATTTTTCCACACGTGTGCCTCATGTACTGAGGTGTGTTTTCCCAGGCTGAGACCCGTGCTGAGTTCGCAGAGAGGTCTGTGGCCAAGCTGGAGAAGACCATTGACGATTTGGAAGGTATTTAACACCTAACTGTTGTTTCTCGGCCATCTATTCATCTAGACTTCATCTCATACTGACACCAGTAGATGTTCTCTTAATAACACATCTGCTTTCTATTCTTGCATGAAAAAGATGACATTAATAAACACCTTCGCTATAATCCTAGTTCCATTGTTGACATTGAAGTGAAGATTGGCTTTTGGAGGGAACTTATCATCTGTAATTGCTGCTCTGCTGGTCCAACCCTGATCAGTTATTACAGCGCGTGTTGCCTGACTAGTTATGCAGTCAAAATTGAATAGACATGGTTAATTTCTGTGCTGTTTTTGACAGGGATCTGATCATTTCACCAGTACCGCTGTCTTGTTAACACATCTAGCTCACATAATCACGTTGCACTAGCTACCGTATCTAGTAGAAGCTAGTGTTAATGACTAGTAGTTACATGTTAAAATTAACATTGGTTGCTTTGCTAAATTATCCTGCTGGCTAGTTAGCTAGCTAACAGTTTGTTCAGGTAGAAAAACAGAAAAACAAGCTGTTCACAGATATTGTCGGACCTCCAACATTGCTGCCAGAGGGTGTTACGTCACCTGAAAGCCTTCTATATTAAGTAGATTTATACTTTGGTAGAATGTAGGTCATTGAGATAGCTGGTATGAAAATCTCTATAAAACATTTT
This sequence comes from Centroberyx gerrardi, assembly GCF_048128805.1. Lineage (NCBI taxonomy): Eukaryota > Metazoa > Chordata > Actinopteri > Beryciformes > Berycidae > Centroberyx > Centroberyx gerrardi. The sequence continues at coordinate 32,836,557 of NC_135998.1, forward strand.
GCTCAGACAGATAGATGGATTGTGGTGTTTGCTAGACTAATACTAGGCATGGCATGAAACTGAAGCTATTTTTCCTGACGTGTTGCACTTAGGAGTTTGAAGTGGAATATGTGGGGACAAAGGCTGCATGACCTGATAACTTGGAGTGCATTTTAGGGGTGTAACGGTTCAGAAAACTCACGGTTTCGGTTTTGGGATCGCGGTTTTGGTTCGGTTCCGTGTATATATCCAATTTACTCAATATATTTATTTCAAAATCTTTCACTAAAAATTCAAGTCCAGTATAAGTAAATCAACCGACTTCTTTCAAAAGTAAATACGCCACTTAATTATAACATCAAATACCCCTGCGTTGTAGGCTAGTGTCACTACAAAGTATATCTGTGTAGATTCACTGCAGTCATCCAGCTATAAAAAAAGGAATTAGAAACATACGGCACTATTTTTCTTTCCGGAACCGTTTCACCCCTAGTGTATTTGCGCCCATTCTGTAGGGGTCATGGCTGAATTACCTCTTTGCTGAAAGATGCTTACTGAAGCTGTTACTTGTGGTTGGTGTGCTGTGGTAACCGCCTGACTCTGATGACATCACTGTGTTTTGGTGATTCAGCCGGACGTTTATATCGTATTACATCAGTGTATATCTCATTTTCACTTTTCTTTTGTTGTACTTTGCTTTTTTTTTTTGTCCCATCGCCCATGTTCCATTTCCATTCCCTGTGTCTGTCTGGCACATCCCTTGTCTTTCCGTCTTTCCGTCTGTCCACCTGTCCGCCCCCCCCCCCCCCCCCCCCCCTCCAGACGAAGTGTATGCTCAGAAGCTGAAGGGCAAGGCTCTCAGCGAGGAGCTGGACCTGGCCCTCAACGACATGACCACACTCTAGACGCTCCCTCGCTTCCATTCTGCTCCTCCTCCTCCTCCTTTTCTGAACTACTTCTCTGCTTTCGTTTTGTCGTTTTGTTCCATTCCACAGTGGTACCCGTTTGCATAGGACAGTGTAGAATTATAATATAATATATATAATTTATAATATATTATAAGTTAGAGCTGGATTCCCCCCACCCCTCAGGAACATTGTCCTACTCACCTTTATCTGTGTCAGGTGCCGACATTGTTTCTTCTACTGAGATCTTCGTAGCCTCAGTCAATGTCTTCTGTATTTACATATTGATGTAAAACTTCTCCTCAGATCTTTCCCTTCTTCCCTTCTGTAATAAATCTATGAAACTCTTTCTTGGCATTTCTGGCTCCTTTCAGTCACGTCTTGCCTGTTTTTTCTTCTTTGTGTGTCTACCTTCTCAATATCGCAGTTTCAGCATAACCACGATACCATCTTCATTATTTGACAGTGGAAAATTTTATAAAAGTTAGTGGAAAACCAGCACCGGCTTGTTATAGAGGCCCGCTAGTGAACCTATGAACACGTGACAAACTTTACTCTGTAAGGCTGTGTTCACACATAGTGTTTTTTTTGTGTGGCTGGAGCGCTTTTTGTGAGGAGAAATAAAAAGCGGATCACAATAACATCATCTGACGTTAGCTGAGTAGCTGGCTAGCTAGCTAACCAGCTGGTTAGCACTTCTATCAGACAGTACAGCATTGAGCAACAAGCAAAGGCTTACCAGATATTCCCAATACAAGTCCAGTATGATCCCATACTGCCTTTATGATTGGTGCTGTGGTAACGGAACTTCACTTATCACAACAACCAATTTCTCCACCGGCACTTTGACTTTCTCCATCTCGGTTGTTGTTATGGGGAACGGCCAGCCTCTCCTTCATCGCGATTGGTTGGCTGAGAAAAAAGTGGTTCACGTCACCCGCCGCTTTTCTGAAAAGTTGGAACATTTTTCATCTTCTGAAAGCGCTCGGATCACTTTTTGGGGAGCGGCTGCCTTTTGTGCACCTTGCGGCCGCTTCCCGTTGCTTTCAAGAAAAAATGGTGCTGGCAGTTGGGGAAAAAAACGCTACGTGTGAACGCAGCCTAAAAGTCAATTACAGTGATCTTATAACACCAGTTTCAGTTTGCCTTCACATTCTTTAAAATAAGAAAGTGTTATCTGATTAGTATTAAGAAAAAATAGCAATTGTAGTCAGTAGGGAAGTAATGTTATAGTCATGCTAATGCCTTAGATTTAGCTACCAGTCCTGGTAGCTAGGCTAGGTAACACTAGGTAAATCCACAGCTGTCTAAACAAATCTGTGATGTTTCTTTTGTATTGCTACACAATGAAAGCAGTAGATGATTTTGTGTACGCTAGCAATCATTAAGACATTTCTCTCTCTAAAGTTGACGAAAATTTCTTGTTGACTCTTACTTCAGACTAGGCAGTTGTGCTGGAATTACATAATGGTCTCCCAACATGGCCACTAGTTTGATAATGCTTCTGCCAAGCCTCTTTTGACAGTGTTATTGTTAAATGATTAACCTACAAAGATATTTTTCAAGATCCTCAATATATTACTTAATATGTTCACACCAATAATTTCAAATTGCTGTTTATTGCTACGTAATTGTCTGAACAAAAAGGGTTAAAGTCAATCAGTCTCTTTTGTACCACTGGTCTATCTAATGATTATCTTATTCTCCTTATTCTGAATGTCTATATATTCTGTTTCTGTAGTCTGCCATTGCACCGTGACCTTCATTGCTCTAACCCTACCCCATTTCCCTTTTCTCTCTCTCCCTGCATCTTTACGCTGGCTTGCTCCCACCTTTCCACACCATACAATGGAAGTGGATTTATGCTCTTGTTCCTGCGGACTCAGAACCAACTTTTTATTCCTCTTGCAGAGACTGCTGTCAGTTGGAAGTATTCACACATCACATATTGAAAGGGTGGTCACTAAATACCCTCCATATTTACACATTAAGTGACATTAACTATTGGGTCACAGGTGCAAACAGGAAGTAAGATACTGATATCTGTATTAAATCCTGGTGTGGACTTTATCCTCTTTGGAATAATGATGGAAAGTACACTAAATGAAACAGTACATTAAATGAAACATTTTTCATACAAAATTTTCACACAAAACAATCCCCTTATAGATGGTAAAAAAAAATTCAACTGTTGTTAATTGTTTTCTATCCAAACACTACTGTCCTAGTAAACATCATGCATTTAATTATTCCAAGGTAATGCATTTTGTATTTTTCAATGGGAAACAAATGGGGATTTTGTCAGGAATAAATGCAAGCAGTAGGCAGCTATTACCAAGGAACTATTTTTCCCTGCTGTACAGAAAACAGACTGAACTGTCAACTTTGTGAATCTTGCCACTCTTACTCATAGTCTGCCTATATGACATTTGGTTCAGATTTGTGAAAACGTGTATATATATTGCAGCTGAATATTATTGCACTCTACTTGCTTGATTTGAATGAGCATTCAATGTTAATTGGGGCATTGGGGCATGGAAAATTATGAAATTTGAGCTTGAAAACTGAAACTATTATTATTATTATTAATTATATATGTTATTTAATTTTATTATTTTATTATTATTGCTTTTTTTTAGTTATTGTTATTATTACTATGTATTATTACTAGTATAGAGTTCTTTTTGAATTTAAGATGGCACACATGGAGTACAGCCACAGTATTGTGGAGATTGCTTATCTTGTTAAAAAAAAAAAATTATATTTGTAATGCAATATTTGTGTTGCATCTCTAGAGCCTTTCAAACTGCACGTTTTTACACTTAACCCAGGGTTAAATGCCCCTTATCCCTGGATTAAGTTGGCTCTCATGGGGTTAAACCAAATGAAAGCTTTATATATTGATGGAATCTTTCCTTCCTTTGAAATGTTATGTACTAAATTTAATCTGCCACAGTCTCGCAAATTTGTAACTACATAGCCCCTTTCACACATGAAACCCGTAAAATTTGAATTTTTCCGGTAAAGGTAGCAGTTTCTGTTGTTCGCACAAGACATGCCCCCCGCCGGAGTCACTGCAGTTTGAATCCCTCTTATTTCCACAGCTGCCCAATTCCACATTTTAGTCCAAAAAGTACAGCTACAGCCCGGTGTATAGTGGCTTGTATTTACCTCCTACAGTTCCACAACAGCATGGAATCCATGCTCTCTTAGTCTTCCAACCAGAGGGGCAGTGTCTTATTTTTATGATTACTTATGTACATTAACAGATGTTTCTATGGAATATGTTATGTTAGCCTGGGAGGAGGATTTGGGGGGTTGACATAACTGAGGAGCAATGGATGGATGCACATCTATTTGTGCCAGGCACAGTTTGATACAGTTTAAGGTGTTGCATTGACTACATTTTTCTAAAGTCAGACTCTCTAAACTTTCACTGACCCGTTATGTGACAGATGCAAAATGTCTCCTGCCTCGCCAGGACACAGGTTTTGGTTGTGTCCCAAGTCATCTAATTTCTGGAATTCTATATTTCGGACTCTGATATCTCAGAGCAGACTACTGAACCAGACTCAGTTATGGATTTATTGGAAATCTTTGGTTTAACCCCATTTCTTCTTTTTTTTTTAGTATTATTTAAGATTCAAATTCATCTGTTCCAGCCTTTAGAAAAATGTGACCCCTAGAACTCAAAATCCTGCACATAAACAATTTTTAGTTTAGTTACCACTACAATTTGACCTTTGTTTGCTTAGCCAGTATGCCGTGTAACACATGCCAGCAATCAGCATCAACTTCCTAACTACATGCCATACTGAGCCTCAAGACACAGTGCGCATCTATTAAACCACAATATTGATAGAAAAATGTAATAAAGCACAATGATTGATTTTGAAGGTGGCTCAATGGGCTGTAGCATGACCCATGACAGAATATGATGTTAATATGCACCAGCTCATAAACTGAATACTTGAATATCCCAAATATTAAGGGAATATTAGTGTGCATGTAAATGCAGTCTATACATTTTCATTGCCCTTGATGATGAGTTGATGAAAAGGGGTTAAGTTTTTTTTTTTTTATTTATTTGATAAGTTAGTGGAGAATGACATTCACAAATGTGACTACCACTCAACACGGAGGCTTTTGGTATTATGTTACATTTTGTAATAGTTTTACTGAATAGGGGCAGATATCAACTCACATTCATGCCTAACTAGGTTGCTGAATTCTGTGCAGCTGATATCTACATCTAGACCATTGGCTGACCATTGGCATAGGCCTCCAGGCACTGCCTTTGTTGTCACACAGTTTCAGTTTCAGTGTAACATCCAGAGACACTTCATGGTACAACAGCTGTCCTGTGTAAGAGCTCCATCCTGAAATGTAAAACCTCCGCTGACAGTCTATGCACAGGGAATCTCCTATCACCATGGCAGATCACCAATCACTAGAATGGATGGACACTCACCGCAGTCATTTAATTTAGTGCTCATGCAGGTTTGAAATGCCGTCCTGCAACATTTTACACTCATAAAGTGCTCAAAAACACTGGATATAGTAATGTGTAGAAAAACACATTGCATTCATTTTCAGTATTATTAGTTCCAGGTAATAGGCTGTTGATATATTTGAGTGCTCAACTGTTTGCTTTGTCCCGTCCACCAGAGAAACTGGCCCAAGCTAAAGAAGAAAACCTAGACATGCACCAAGTGTTGGACCAAACCCTCCTGGAGCTCAACAATCTATAAAGAGAGCCTGGTGAACAACAGAGAGCAAGACCAAACAGAGACGACGACCAAACAAAAAAGCTTAAAGTGCCCAAAGCTCCCAGATGCACAATTGCAGACCATTCTACAATAGCAGTTGTTATTGTTAATGTATTAACTTGAGCGACAGAATATCTACATGTGTTTGCTGGTTCAGTGGAAAAGCAAATTTTTTGTCAGAAGTCAATTATGAGGCAATAAGTATATAGCCTACTCAAACTTGGAAAGGGGCTGCTATTTAGCTTTGTTTAAAAAAATAATAACAATATGATACCTCAACATTCTGAATTGAATAAAAGTTTTATTAGTTCAAGTTAGTATAGATTAGTAATATAAATCATTTACCAATAATACAACAGATTTTATACCACTACACCAATAAAAATAGGATTTGTGTTACATTGTTTTGAAGTTGAAAATGAATGTACTTTTGGGAGCTGTTGTGGTGACGTCCTTTGGATTTTGAATAATGGCCTTAATATAGAATAAAATACATTGAAATAATTAAATTGAATGATTGCAAGATATGTATGTATGTTTTACAATGAGGTTGAAAATACTCATACTTGTCTGAGTCTGAAACATCCATTTGTCTTTGATTGATTGATAGTTGATAGATAGATATCTGTATTAATTCCAGAGGGTGATTGATTGCTGGTGTGATTTCTCCAAATGCAGTTGTGCTAATGATGATTACAATTTTGGTTCCTTTAAAAGTTTTAAGGAAGGTATTTGCAGTTGATTATTTTTCACTTTATTACCCATGTACTTATGCAAAATCAACAGTGGAAGCTCTTTGTTTAAGACAAATAAAAGACTAAAGGCGGCAAGAGGTGTTGTCATGCTTTCAATTTCACGGTTGAATTTCTCTTTGTATGAATAACTTGATGTCAATATTTTACAGCTAGAGATCCATTATGAAAAGATAAGCATAGGGTAAAGAAAAAAAAATGTGGTTCAAAACTTTTGTGCCCAACCATCAAAAAAAGGATTAATTTAACAACTATTTGCAAGGATATTTATGATATTTTATGTGCTCAGCCACTAAGGTACATATACATAGGCAACATTGCTGGGCAAAGGACAATGGCAATATTGCCTACAGCAGATATTCACAAATACTTCAATATTATACTGATACATCATGGGCTACAAGGGTAAGATGAAAAAATACTGATAGCTCATTGGGCCCAGATCTAAGGTTTGCACATCTTAAAACACATCATATAAGAAGTAGGAAAAGCACATATGAAAACGTATATCTTTCTGGCATATACTTATTAATTCATCAATTGATCATCCAAGCAAATGCTGACGTGATGTAATACAATTTATTACATTATATGTTACAAATACATAAAATTAAACATTGCGTCTATTTTACTGGTTAATCAATATTTTATACTACATTTAACGGCCGACCCAAACAAATGTTTCAAATATAAATTTGGTATGTGTTGCTTGTAATGTCTAGTCTACACTTCTGTCTTCAGAAAATGTACCTAATCTATATATGATCTATATATTTGACCTAGGATAACACCAAAGCTAAGCCAACATGGTACATGAAACAATAACTGATGTTTAGTCTCCAAATAGTTCTAACAGATTACATAAATTTGCAAAATTAAATAAACATACTCTCCGACAAAAAAGAAAAACTCTACCATGTTCTTTACCTTAAGTGCCCTTCTGGACCAAATAAATAATAATAATTATTATAATTATTAGTATTGTTGTTGTCGCTGCTGCTATAATTGTTATAATTCTGATTATTGTTATTGGACCATATTAAATTGGCAATATTATAAAACTAAAATGTCAGGTGATTGGGGAACAACAACAGGACAGGTGCTCCCTTGTCACATGACATGATATTGTAGCAGCTGCTCATGAACCAAGCAGCCAAAACCACAGGTGAATTTTGAAGCCAATAAGGAAGTAGCGGCAGACGGCTATTCCTCTAACGTCCATACAGACCGGCTCCAAAAAGACTCCAAACCTGGCCCAACTCCATGCAACTCAATGGGACCACAACTAAACTTCTCACTCAAAATATAAAGTCAATCATTTTTTTTAAGAGGTTATGGTCTCAGTAGCTAATTTCACGTCTTCTTTTTTTTAAATATATATATATATAGTTAGAATTGTTATTTATATTTTAGCATTTTAAACAAGGCAAGAAGTAAAATGAAAAAAGAAGAGAAAAATAAAAACAAAACAAATAGGATGGAAAAGCGTACAACACAACATTAACTCAAATACGTATACACAAAGCAGTGTGGGGGGTGTGCGGGGTTACATGACATATTTTCTGTCCTTGTCACCAGATCAGAGGCATGTGTGTGTATATAATATGACAGCCACATACTGTATATGCACACATACACAGACATATGTATATGCACATACACCTACACATTCATGCACATACATACGTGCATGCAACCCAATAGGCCCAAATGAACCAAGTGAGGTATTAAATAGACTCAGCTCAAGGTTCTCCTTACAATGTCCCAGTAACCACTCAGTAAGCAGGCTGCTCTCTCCATGTTTAACAAGTCCAGATAATCCAGTCCCTTAAGAAGCATGCTGGCTTTTGTACCTTCCAGTTGAGAAGGATCAATCTCTTGACTGAGAGGCCACCTAGTGCCCATAGGCGCATAATCATGGGGCTATCTATATTGTCAGCTTTTTTACCCAAAATACATACAGTAGGGCATAGGGGAAGATCAACATCTATAATCTCTGACATCATGGCATGCACTTCTAACCATAAAGATTTCACAGCTGGGCAGTCCCATAACAAATGAATTAATGAACCATGACTTCCACAATTATGCCAACACAAATCAGAAACATCTTCAGTCATCTTTGCTAGTCTGACAGGAGTAATATATGCTCTACATAAAATCTTATATTGAATGATCTTGTATCGAATACATTTGGATGAACAAAAGCCTGACCTCCATATAGAGGTCCGCTGAGAAGTGTTAAAGTCGAGATGAAATGAAAAATGCCTTTTTAACCCTTTTAGATCACATCCCCGGTCATATTGTGCACCTATTTAACAATATATGCCAAAAAAATTACAAAAAATCAATTTCTTTGTATTCTTATATCAAAATTCAATCATGTCTCTTCCTGTAAAACAAAATATGCCGTGTGCTTACGTAAGCATGCCCGTAACTAATTTCAACCAATAATATCATGACATCCACCCATCAATCAATCTTCAACTTTTAGCGCACAGAGCTAAGATTCATTAGTTAGCTAGCTAGCAACAGCACGGTACTTCGGTGTGTCTTCGGGTGTTATGACACGCCCACTTTTCAACGTTCAAATCAAATTCCTCCCAACGTTATGTCCCGCCTGTCTTTCCTGTTTCACTCGGAAATACGTCACGATACGGAAGTTAGATACTCTCGAAATGCCGTTTCATCTCGACTTTAAGTGATGTATTAAGGTCGTGTTCCCAAGCCACCTGGATGGAAGTATAAGCCTTGTGTGCATCCAGAAACATAGATCTATAAATACAAGAAACAGTGCCTCGTGACGAGGTCGAATTAAAAAAGATCTGATCCTGCTCATGGCAAGAGGCAGGCACAGCACCCTCTTTGTGGTTTCTACTAATGATGGCAGACAGTTGTGCATATGTTCGAAAGAAAGAATCTGTTAGGCCAAATTTGTCCTTAAGAAGTTCATAAGGTAAAATCTTACCGTCAAAAATTTGACTGATTGTCTTAATGTTATGATGCTGCCATTGTCTATTACTGAGCGTGCCTCTCCCAGCGGTAAGAGTTGGATTATGACAAATGGGACAAGATGGAAGACAGAGCCCATTAATAATATTGAACCTCTTATGTAAAATTCTAGCAATGGAGCATGACAATCTAATAATAATATTATCCAAGGCAACAGGTGGTCTGGGATGGTACCATAGTGATGCCAGGGTTATGCCCTTATGTTGGGCCAGAATCGCCTTCTCCAACCACTCCCAACTGCCCACTTGATAATGCTCCTTGTATGTCCATGACAGTGGATACCTTGCATTTTCACTTCTTGTAATGTGTGTTCTCATGCCAATTTAAAAAAAAATCGTGTCATTAAAGTCGAGATGAAACGGCATTTCGAGAGTATCTAACTTCCGTATCGTGACGTATTTCCGAGTGAAACAGGAAAGACAGGCGGGACGTAACGTTGGGAGGGAGGGAGTTGGGAGGAACGTTGAAAAGTGGGCGTGTCATAACACCCGAAGACACACCGAAGTACCGTGCTGCTGCTAGCTAGCTAACTAATGAATCTTAGCTCTGTGCGCTAAAAGTTGAAGATTGATTGATGGGTGGATGTCATGATATTATTGGTTGAAATTGGTTATGGGCATGCTTACGTAAGCACACGGCATATTTTGTTTTACAGGAAGAAAACATGATTGAATTTTGATATAAGAATACAAAGAAATTGATTTTTTGTATTTTTTTTGGCGTATATTGTTAAATAGCTGCACAATATGACCGGGGATGTGATCTAAAAGGGTTAAAAAGGCATTTTTCATTTCATCTCGACTTTAATGGGATATAACGTTAACGACACAATTGTTTTCCTAGTGATTGACAGGTTGCCAATTATGGGCCAATAGCCGGCGGAGCAGTGGCTCTGCAGACGACCCTCGACTTCAACATGGTGGCGAAAGTAAACCCAATCTTTTGGCTTCAAAACGGCCCTTCAGAAACCTATGGGTGACGTCACACTCACTACGTCCATCTTTTTTTTACAGTCTATGTCACAAATGCGCACTGCAGTGTGTGAGAGCTGAGCCATTCTTGGTGGAGGCTCGGTGGAGGTTCAGTGATTCCACTGAATCATGCAAACTTAGGCAATTGTTTTCTGGCAAAGCTAACTAGATTGGCACATTAACGTATGAACCCCAAATATTTAATTATATAGCTAACAAGCTCAATGTCACGTTAATATTAGCTTGCTTTGCTCCTGGCTTGCTAGATGGCTTGTTTTTTAAAGCTGTAGTTTACCCATGTGTGGCTATGTGCCACTTACCTAGGCTGTGGCCGGAATGAATCGCTATTCCCTTATTTGTATTTCCCTATATAGTGCTGCTCTATTAGCGCACTAATTAGCGGTAAATCACACATGATTAATGAGTGAATTCGGACACTTAATTCATCATCATTCATCATCAACCTGCGTCTGCATTCACCAGTCGCATAAACAAATGTTTCAACTAACATTTGACAAGTTACCAATATTCCTTCAAAGCCAACCACATATGTGTCAGTAGCTGACATTAAACAGAAAAAAATATTCACCGACATTCCCATCTAGGCGTTTTCCGACCATATGTCGGTGAATAAATATTCTATGCATCGGAGGTGTGTGCGGCTACTTTTTTCTGTATATTTTTACACAGCCAGCACTTCGCCAATCCAGGTGTGTGGTTTCCTTCACGTTTTGGACTTCTCACTAGCCGACATTAACAAAAAACACGTTACAATAAGCTGTGTACCGTATAACTTGCAACTAGAGATAAATACCTTCCTGAACAACAGACCTTAATGTTAATGTTACCGTTAACGAGCTCAAATTAGCGTAACAAAACGTGCACTTATAATTAGTTATGAATTGGCAGTTAAAAGAAAACATCTTTAAAATAGCTTGACATCTTTTGGGTACCAAAAAAAGTTTATTTACTTGCATTTGTAAACGAGGTTTGGTGAAGAAGAGGATGCTGTCATTATAAAACCACGGAAGGGTTACAACTTCGTTGCTTGGTAACGGCCAGGTGATGACAGACTCGCAATGCATTTTGGTATACTGTCACCATTTTAGTGACCAGGCTTGTTCACTAGATATTACAGTGCATTGTGGGAAATATGTAGTGCCCTCAAAATCATTCCACAATATCATTTTACGATTCGGACACTAACAAAAAATGTCTGACGTACGTATTAGTGCCCTAAAACGCAGACAGTGATACATTCCGGCCACAGCCCTAGTTAACTTTAGCTATGTTGCTTCATTTACATGTTAGGTGTATGATACAGTTTTCAGCTAACTAGCAGATATTTACTAAAACAAAACCACAGCCTGATTCTCTAGCTACAGCATTTTATAATGCCTTAAGCATTCTTATTCTTTGCAAAGCCAAGTTCTTACACACTTTATCTCCAGTAAATTTGTCTCTGTATATTTGGAAGTTATCTATATTTTAACTTTTGCCAGTAATGTTTTTACACAATAAAGTGTGTTAACTGTATAAATGTACATTTTCTTTTTTAAATCAATATGAACTAGAAAGGTGCATTTCCTGAAGGAAATGCGGGTGATTGCTGAGCAGCAATGCTGATGGATGCTGCTACGGTGTCATTATGTGGTGGCTAGATGATTAAGAGTGGTTGCTAAGGTGTTACAAGGTAGTTGCCAAGCAATTACTAATAATTTCTAGGGTGTTACTAGGTGGTTGCTCAGTGATTTCAAGTGGTTGCTAAGGTGTTAGTTGGTGGTTGCTAAGCGATTACAAGTGGTTGCTAGAGTGTTTGTAGGTGGTTGCTAAGCATTGCCTAGTTGTTGCTAGGGTGTTCCTAGGTGGTTGCTAGGTGATTTCAAGTGGTTGCTTGGGTGTTTCTAGGTGGTTGGTAAGCATTTACTAGAGTGAGGTATGGAGGTTCAGGGATGCGGCTGACATCGACCCGTTTCAGGAGCTTGCCGAGGCTGCTGTGTCCGTTTTATCATTTCCACACTCAAATGCTGAAGTTGACAGAGATTATTCAGCCAGAACAAACTGAAACAAACAGATGTCCTTGCAGACCCTAAACTCTGCAAGGACTGTATGTCCGATACTCTCCTGTATGTTCGATATGGTCTGAGGCTGTCTGGGGAGGCTTGCTATGAACACAAGCTGTCTGATAAGGTTTTGCAGCTTTTTGGCACATCAGCTGCTTACTCCTTTAAGTCAGTTCCCTCAGTAGCTGAACCTGCCATACAGGACCTTATATACAGTACGTGTGTACATATATATATATATATATATATATATATATATCAAATAATAAAAGTTGTTTTGGTTAAAACGTTATATGGCAAAAAAGAAGCCAGCTGTGATATTGCCAGCACCATAGCTCCTTGGATGGGAGACCACCTGGTGCTGGAAGTGGTGTTGGAGGACCAGTAGGAGGTGCTCTTCCCTCTGGTCTCATGAATAATATCCCCAAAGCCCCCAGGGCAGAGACAGGGACTCTGTCCTGTGAGTACCGTCCTTCGGATGAGACGTTAAACCGAGGTCCTGACTCTGTGGTCAATAAAGATCCCATCGGCACTCATCGCAAGAGTAGGGGTGTAACCCCGGTGCCCTGGCAAAATTCCCCAAAAAACAGGCCTTCCTTCCATCATGGCCACCTAATCATCCCTCGTTACCTAATTGGCTCTTTCAGTCCTCTACTCTCCACTGAGATAGCTGATGTGTGGTGAGCGTTCTGGCGCAAACTGGCTGCCGTGCATCACCCAGGTGGGTGCTACACCCCCCCCCCCCCGATATGTGAAGCGCTTTGAGTACTTAGAAAAGCGCTATATAAATGTAATCAACTATTATTATTATATTACTGACTCATTTGAACAAGTCTTATATAACTGCCATTGGTGACACTTTAATTTCTCTCTCTGTCTCACTCCCCCTTTCCACCCAAAAAATAAATAAAAGAAACAATGAATGAAAAAATATAAAAGTTGTGTTGATGTTGGTTAAAAACGTTATAATATAGTTATATGTCAAAAAATAATCTATGTTATATTAAAATGTTAATGTTTCTTTAAATATGTAGGCTAGTTTCTTTGTTAATAATTTTGGTATCCCTTTTTGTCTCCCTCCCATAAATGCCCGATTGAATATAGTTCTTGTAAATACGTAAATAGCTTATCATTGTGGTGTCTAATTTCTGTGAACATATTTAGGCTATTTTTCATTCACTTTTTTTCTCTCACTCCAACATGAACACTTTGTCTTCAGTTTTGATTAGTGTAGTTATTAGTGTTCATATAGTGTTTGTTACGTGTGGCCCTGCATGTGCATTATTGCACACTGCTTGTGGGTGTGTTTTATTCTCTCCTTGTCTCTCTCTCTGGTGTTTTCTCGCTCTCCTCTACCTGCTTTCTACTCTAGCTGGAGCACCTGAAGCCAATTAACCATCAGAGTTAAAAGGGGACCTGAGGAGCAGTGGGAGAGACACAGACCGACGCCCGACAGCCTGCAGCACAGCCGTTTTGGGGGATTCTTTTTTCCCCCTATTGTTTTTCCTCAGCATGTTCTTGGTGTGTTGAGTTTTGTTATTTTAGTTTGTTGTTTTAGTTTGGGCTGGAGATCACCGGTAGTTCAGTTATCGGGTTTTTGTTTTGGTATAGTTTAGTTTACCTTTTCCTTTGGTAGTTTAGGGGGAAGAGCTGGGTTCGCATGGCCCATTGCGTGGCTGGCCCAGTATTTTCCCCATCTTTTGTTCTGTTTGGCTGGGATCTCCAACCCCTTTTGGTTTGTTTCTCTTTTTCATTTTGAGTATGGTTTATTTTCTTCTAAATAAAACCTGGTTTCTGTTACTCAGCGGTAGTGGCGTCCTTTTATATGTTTCGGTCTCCAGTTGAGCCTTAAGTGTTTAGGAGGCCGTAACAGTGTTAAGCGTTTCATTATTTCTTAAGTTTAAGTTAGCTTACAGTGTTAGTTATATCCTTAGAGTGTTTTGCATTTGGTAATTTTTATAACTGTTAGGTAGGTTAGTGTTAGTCATTTTTTTAAATCAGTTTTGTTTTTTAATCAGTAGTTAAGCAGCAGTTACCGTCCTCACCTTGTCTTCCTGCCAAGGACGCTGTATTTGAAGTAAGTTCAGAGGCTGGGAGCCTAAAAAAAATTCTACATAAGCTGATGTTGCTATACATATATATATATATATATATATATATATATATATATATATATATATATATATATATATACATATAGATAGATAGAGTGATGATGTCAGCTAAATAATGGTGTAAATGTCAGTCTTTTCAAGTCACTTTGGGATCTGTTGGCTTCAGGAGACTTGGATTATGCTGGACAAGCAGCATGGAGCCATTTTATGGTTATTTTTCATTATTTTTTTAACCGTGAAGTCAGGTCAAGTCCGGTCCCCAGCAACTTCAGTTGTTTTGTAGAAAGCTTCTATGCCGTTCCACTGTGGAGCTCAGGGACTGTTGTATGGACTAACAAACTTCACCCGAGTTTCAGCTGGCATGGGGGTGAGGAGATAGTGACTGAATTTTCATTTTTGGGTGAACTATTCTTTAACGAAAGTTAAAATAACCTACCGCTGTAGCCTGTGTGTGAGGGCCCCAAGTAGATCAGGGCCATTGTTGATTCAGGTGTTGTTTGTGCGTCCTTCCAGGTCCAGGAGCGCTGCATCAATTCAGTTCCCTCAGTTCAATTTAAATGGTAATAATTAAGGTCAAAATTTACGTTTTAGTATTTAGCATTACTCAATTACTGTATGAAAACGGCTAACAAAAGACGAGCACCTTTAAAATCAGTATTCTACCAATTGTTCACCATTCACCAGATCCACGTATGTTGTTCTGCTGAAGGATAAAGCCACTTAAGATGAGTCCTTCTTGCTGTGTGTACTCTTATTACAGTATTTCAACTTTAAACAAAATTGTGATATGTCTAATCAAATGTATTTTATGAAAAGCTACAATCAATAACACAAACTTTTCTAATATAGCAGAGGAACACGTCAAGTCTCAACAATTAGTTTTCAAATCTATTTATGTCTTAAACAATGCAGATGTAGCAGATTGCTCTAAGTCTTCAAACAATTTCTATTCAGAGACTATATTGACGTGGATCTACTTAAAGCAAATGGCTGTAGATAATACATATACAGAGTCACTAAACAAGCCAATATGTGATGCTAATACACAATACACAAACAGCTTTGGCAGTAATAATAACTGTATTCTCTGATATCTGTACCAAGTCCTGAATTAGGTATATAAATATAACAAGTAAGGTATTTTGTGAAAAGACGTTTCTTTGTAGAATTCTGTACAAAGCTATATTCTGTATTCTATATTCTAAATTTCTTTCCAAAGGTTTATTCTCTCCAAAACCTAAAAGTTCAGCACATGGTTTTGTTGTGTCAAATTTCTTGCCAAAGGTTTGTTGTCTCGAAAACTTAACGTTCAGCACAAGGTTTTGTTCTTTCCAAATGTTTCACTGTGTACAAATGTAGCCTGCAAAGATTCACTGTGTACAACTGAAGGTCAAAGGCATCAGAGTTGGCTGTATCCTTTCCAAACAGACAGAGAGAGAGCAAGAGAGAGAGAGGGAGATGTGTCAAATCCAAACAGGAATAGCAGCACAGGGAGGGGCGATGACGGTAGACTGGAGCTCAAGTTCTAGGAGCAGTTTTACTTGGAAAAGTAAAAAAAAAAAGTTCTACTCTGCCTAACTCTTCATATGGAATAATGAAGCTGTACAAGTAGGCTACATGGCAATCAACTTAGATAGAGCTAGTGATTGTGTGTGTGAAAAGGTTTACAATAACAAGTGTGCAATGAATATATTTCAAATATCGCAGAAGAAGCAAAATATTAAAGTGTGCCATATATTTCTATAGGCTTACAGCTTATTTAATTAGGAGTGAGCAGTGGTGAGACAAAACAACTGCATCCATTATGGACAATGAGCTCTTCGATTTTCCATATGCCTATTAGGAGAACTGTGGACATTTTTCTAAAATACTGTGTTCATTAGTGTGTTTCTTACAATAAAATCTTTAAAACAGTTGACTACTCATGATTCCTTGTTGCACTGTATTGCACTCACACCATCAGAAGTCCAATTTTTAGGACTGCACACTTCTATAATTTCAACATATTTCTACTTTCTACCTTAAAAAAAAAAAAGAAAATCATTATGTGATTTTATGTTTACTGAGTCAAGACTTACTGCATGCATTGCAATGACACACAATTCACCGAATGTGAGGGCTGCAAGTGGGACTGAGCTGACATCAGCTGTAATTCTGATGCGGTCTGTTGGTGTCTTCACTTGGCTGGCAAAGCCTATCGTCCAGACTATAGCTGAGAATGATCCCATCTCTCCATGGTCACCTGATATTTTTCTTACTATTTTAACTTTTATTTACCGTAGGCTACAAGAGCTAATTAGACTATAAAATATTGAAATAGTGATTCCTTTAATAAAATAATCACTTTTATGAATACTTGGCTATGCAGCTGTTGCACTATTGCTGCTGCATTCTGGAAAAAGTTTAATTAAGTATTCAATGACTTTTGTGTTGATCATATATAGCCTACATATTTCAATGTTTGATAGGAAAATGTATAAACTAGACATAATCACCCATATCAATGATGTATTTCAATTTCTACTTGTTTTTGTGCTTGAGTTCACGCTTTTGTATGCATGGCAAAACACGACTAAAACAGTACCAGACACAAAACACAGGAGTCGCGCGTGTCTGGTATCAGGGCCGTGACGTCGAATTTTGTGGAAGTGTCACTGCCGGGAATCAAAGTCAAGTCTCCCGACACTTTCACCCATGTGACCATAAAGTGGTGAACAGACCCACTGACCGAGGAACGACCGATAACGCGATCCATAGAGCCCCTGCTATCGCGGGTCTAAAAAAGTTAAGTTGCTAACCCTAGCAGAATGAGGTGGGAAAACACACACACGCACAGAACAAACACACAGTCCAAGTTCCACTGAGGAGGGCGCATAACAAGATACACATTCTTGTTAACTCAGAGGTGAATCAGGATTTAATTTGGTATTATTAAAACATGTATGCAAAATGAATGTATGGCATTATGCATCTGTAGACTTGAGCAATTTCAGTACACTTTGGCTGACAAAGTTGTCCTTTTAAGTATATTATCTAGTCGTACTCATGGCATTTTGTGGTAGCCTAGTGATGCCTATAATATAATACTACTACTAATGGTAATAATAATACAGTTTTTTTTTATTGCTAAGACACATTTCTTGAAATTATGCTCCATTTCCCAAAACTCTAAACACAAATACATAACTGCACACTCATCTTCACAAACTTCCATGTCAAAACCAAACGCTCCACTCAAAACCATGTAATCTTACATCTAAACCAAACTTTGCCTTCAGACATCACACAAAAGCCATCAAATACACATACACTACAAAACAGCCTTTACACACTGGTGAGATCAATTCAAAACACTACCGTAAAAACCTGTTACTGCAATGAATAATGGCGCTTGTGGTTTTCCCCCAGAACAACCTCTTTACGTGATGAACACAATATAAAGACACAACACACGTATACATTTTCAAAATTTTTAATTCCTTAATGTACTGTAGTAAAATAAACTGAAATTGAGTGAAAAAGTAAATGTACTGTAAAAATATGCAACTGATAAAGAACGTAGAATACAGTAAAATTATTTCCATGCATTTACCAATATAAACCAATGAAGAAAAAAAAACAAAAAAAAAACATTTACTGTATTCTGCCTCAGCATCCTGTCTCTGATCTGGGTCAGGCCAGAGATTCTCATCAACATCACAGGCAATATTTGCCCTAGCCAGGCAGCGGGGGAAAAAACCCTTTGATGCCGTAATATCTAAACAAGCCTCCTCCATGGCCTGGAGGAGGTGAACACGGATGTAGGGGTCTCGGTCATAGACCTTCCACCGCCATGCTGAAAAAAACTCCTCTATGGGGTTTAGGAAGGGAGAATATGCAGGTAGAAAGATGTTGCTGAATCTTGGGTTGTTCGTGAACCAGTCACGAACTAGAGCAGCCCGGTGGAAACTGACATTGTCCCAAATGACAACATAGCATGGCTGCTCTGGTTGTGCTGGCTCCCTCTGGTCTAGTCGGTATACATGATCTCGCAGACCATCGAGGAAAGCCAGCAGATGCATGGTGTTGTATGGACCAAGGGTGGCATGGCGGTGGAGGACCCCTCAGTGGCTGATGGCGGCACACATGATCACATTCCCTCCTCGCTGGCCAGAGACATTCACAATGGCCCGGTGGCCAATTATGGTCCTCCCCCTTCTCCTCCTTTTGGTAAGATTAAATCCTGCTTCATCAACAAAGATGAGTTCATGAGGAGTGTCTCTGGCATCAATATCAAAGATTCTCTACAAAAGAGATGAAACACAGTACAGTAAATGACTACTCTGAAACACATTGCTATAGTACACAAAAGTAGGCCATCATATAGCCTGTACTACAGTATATACTGCTGTAATACATAACTGTATTCAAATACTTGATACAGTATGAAAAACCATACTTGCACATATCCAAGCGCTGGTCTTTGACTCTATCGGAGTTCCTTTCGAAAGGAACATGATAGGCCTGTTTCATCCTCAACCTGTTCCATCGAAGAACGCGGTCAATTGTTGAGATGCTGACTGCATCAATGCCTTGGAATATTCCCTGATCCTCAATAACTCTCCTTTGTATCTCACGCAAACGAATTATATTGTTGGCTATGACCATAATGGTGATTTCCATCTCTTGCTCTTCTGAAAATAGCCGTCTTCTGCCTCCATTAGGTGGTCGTCTCTCAGTTCTGCAAAAATAGAAGTGCTGATGGGATAAAGTAAACCATCCATTTTACAAAATAGGAGCATACAGTAACTCCAAATTACTGTAACTGTAGGTGATATGGTACAGTAATACAATGCATTTCAGACAGCATACAGTACAATAGAGCAAACAGCTACAGTACATGTATGTGCTGTAACAGCGCAGAGTACAGCACTCCAAAGTTACAGTAGAGAGCAGTATGTAAATTACCTATTTTCCTCTCTGAAGGTCCGGATTATAGAGCCTACTGTGAAGCGGCTCAGATTCGGCTGCACTCTTTGCCCAGCTTCCCTCATTGACATCCCATGGACAAGGACATGGTCAACTACAGTTGCACGAATCTCATCAGAAACTATTTGTCTCCTTGCCCTTGCCCTTGCTCTTCCTCTTCCCCCTCCTCTCCTGTGTCCTCTTCCTCTACCTTCAGGTCTTTGTGGATCCATTGTTCCAAAACAAGTGAACTGACCCATGGCCCTTTTATCTATCTATCCTGAGGTTCTGATTGGTGTGTGAACAATTTTGACTCTTAGTTTGCACCTGGGGAATTGTGTGTTAACTGGGTTCGAGCTGTGATGACTTGAGTTAATGATATTGAATGCCAGTGCTTTCTAAATGAGCACATGGTACAGCCAGTGATATATGAAGGGATTTGTGTGTAGAGTTTTGCACAAAAAGTTCAACAAATCTGAATCATGTGTGGAAACAGGGGAATAGTGTTTATAGTTTTGGGAAATGGGTCTGTCTTTTGGTAGATGGCGTCATGGTTTGGGATGTTTAGTTAATAGGCTCAGTTACAGTGTGTAAGCGATCGAGAAAAACTGTAATATAACTAGTCACTGCAAGCAGTTATGAACAGGCTGGCTAGATGTAGTTTAAACCTGCATAAGTGATATCAGACCTTATAACCAATCCTGAAACTAACTATATGCTATATGGAGATCCACACATTCAGTAGCTTATAATTTTTTTTTAAAGCTTGGCACCTCCCTCGCTGTTTAAAAGCGGCCCACACCCCCTACCATTCCTGAAAAAAGTCTCGTAATGGCGGAATCGATGAAGCGAGGTAGTAAACTTGCATTGTGGGACATATGAAGCAATTAAGCAATTTATTTGTGAGCCAACATTATCGTAGTAATCAATACATTGAAGAATAGCTAATAGCTACATTTTAAAAGGTAGTAGTAGTATGAGCAGTGGTATTTAATGCTAGCTTTTGTATGTTGTGTATACTTGCTAACTTAGAGTGCTAGGAAAAGGTTGTATTGGTTAGCAACGCAAGCTAGCTAACGATAGTTTCGAGAACGTAATGTTGGGTAAAGGCTGAGGTGTTACTTTATTGATAACGTCAAATATTAGGAGTAATTTTCCAATAAATACAGTTGTACTGAACTCTGCTTGACATTTTAAATACATAGATTGTTTACAAGGCAACTAAGCGTTGTTTCTTATTAGTTACTTGTAACGGTAACGCAAAATAACGGTCAAGTTAGCCTCAGCGACAAAGACAAAATAATACCAAACGCCATATAGTAGCCAAGTCAGTCTAGTGTTAGAAAATATGTCTACAACAAAAGCTTTTCATGACAGAATACATATTGTAAATAGACCTCGTAAGTTTTTAAGTTAATGTTTTTTCTTGAATACTGTCAAATGTCACAACAAACTGCGGCTGGCTTGGAAGAAACTATTGGTTGCTGACTGTATTTTGTTGACAGTTAAAATTTAATATCATAAACCTTGACTTTAAAATGAAAACAAGCTAATGCTTAGTATAGTTCATGGTTACTTTTTAATTCAGTCTCATTAAAATTTGATCAAGGAAAATTGAGATGGAGATGGAGAAGTCATGGAAAAGTTTTGGAATTTCATCAGTGAAAACATGTGGGAACTGTTAACAGCCTCACATTATGTTCTTACTGCTAGATCTACGGCAATATTAGGGGAATAAAAACAATAAAACTTTGGTTAATTGCTAGCAGAGGTGTGACCAAGTCAACTTTGCTCAAGTCTCAAGTCAAGTCCCAAGTCTAAATGTAGATTACCAAGTCAAGTCCAAGTCAAGTCCATGTCATTAGAATAGCAAGTCAAGTCAGAACAAATCCAGTATCAATTTAATATCTTAAAGAAAACTAAATATCTAGGACTTTTCAATGCAATATGGTTTTAATAGGATAAAAACTTGGTAAGAGCATCATGAGTTTGATTTCTATATTCAGTTTCAACTTAAATAAATTCAATCATTCCATACAAATTCATAAAACAGAAATTAAATTCAGTCGTCTTCTGGAACAAATGTCATCACTTTCAATCTAAGGCTTTTACACAAACAAGTCAAGACTTTAGAAACCTTTTCAAGTCATCAAAGTACAAGTCAAGTCCCAAGTCATAGTCTCAAGATAATAGTTTGCCAATACACAAACACACCACCTTAAGAAATTTATTGTAGGTGGGTTTTTTTTTTTTTTACCTCCATCAAACATGGCTCATTATGGGTTGACATAATTTATATGAATTACACATTAATCTTAACTTTGTGAAACGTTTCTCTGTGGACAAAACACGAGCCGCAGACTATTTTATACAGCTGTCATTCTTGGAGGGGAAGGAGATTGTGCACGAGGAGCCTCAAACGCCAGACTTCAAACGTCACTTTTATATGGCGCGTGCAAAGACGTTCCAATTGACAAGACAGGTTCCCTCGCTTCCTCCTCGCATCTTCTCCTCCTTGCGTTTCCCCCGTGATCTTTCACTGAGGAGTCGAGGAGGAGACGCGAGGCGAGGAGATGAGGAGAAGTCGTTACCCTTTATGTAATGGCATGCACCCATTGAGTCCGCTGGTGTCCACGGACACGCAGTGCTGCCTACCGCGCCAGGAATTACATATACAATGTAATTGGTCCGTTCTCTCTCACCAGACACCGTCACTCTCTTACCATTGGGCCGCTCAGACTGCTCCGTCTGTGGTCTATGTTTTCTGATGTGTGATTGGCCAGAAGCTTGCAAGGCTTGGTAGCGCCGTAAATTGAGAAGTGTGGCTGTGAGCTGTGATTGGCTAGGAAGCCGGCTGCTGGAGAACGGGGTGTAGTCCGCTGTGCCTGTACTGTCATTCAACACATATAAGACACTGCTGCTAGATCAGCATTAACTGAAGGACTTAACTGGAGAAAAGTAACAGCGGAGCCGTGAAGTCACTGTAACTATTTTTCAAGGTTAGTAGATTTGCTTCACATTTAGCCTACTTATTTTATAGGAAGGCATATAATAAGACAGACACACTTTATCTCGCTCTTGCGTGTTTGATACTTAATTTTTCATTTTCAAATGGACAATAGGTGTATTAGCTACTCAGAAAAAGCTTGTTTATCTGGGGTATCTTTTGTAGGATGTTAAGATGGGACAGTAGCCTGCCATAAATGTTCAGCTCTGAACTTTCCGGAGTGAAACACTGGCTGTGGCCGGAATGGATCACTATTCCCTCATTTGTATTGTCCTATATAATGCTGCTCTATTAGTGCACTAATTAGCGGTAAATCACGCATGATTAATGAGTGAATTCGGACACTAATAATTCATCATCAACCTGCGTCTGCATTCACCAGTCGCATAAACAAATGTTTCAACTAACATGACAAGATGAAGATAGCAATATTCATGTAGCCTAAATAGCAAGAGGCATCATCTAAGCATTTTCTGTCATTTTTAAATTGCCCCGCTCTCATCCTCAATAAAGATTCTAGAATACACGCCAGTTAACCGTTTTTTTTTCCTGCCCTCAAAATCATTCCACAATATCATTTTGCGATTCGGACACTAACAAAAAATGTCTGACGTACGTATTAGTGCCCTAAAACGCAGATAGTGATCCATTCCGGCCACAGCCACTGAGTCGGACTTTATATGTTTGTCGTTATTTACATTTAATAAGAAACTATAAACCTTCGTTATCTGCCAAATGTAGGTAAGTGGCTATAAATAAATAGTAGGCGAGTAAAATTGATTTTGTTGTTACGTTGGGACGGAAACAAGTCCGTCAGCTATTTGGTCCGGGTAGAATCGTAGGACCGGTGTCCTACCGTATTTGGTGACCCATCAGATTCTGTGACCTGCAGTGTTGGTTAGGTTTCTTAGGTTTAGGCATGAGGAGTGAGATGGTTGGGGTTAGAGTAAGAATATCAGGGCAGGTCACAGAATCTGATGGCTCACCAAATACGGTGTAACACCGGTCACTAACAAACAACCTTGAATGAAACCTGTCAGCTAATATAAGAATTTAGTGATCATTTAAACGCATTGATTCAAAGTTCATTGTGAGGTTTCAAAATGTGTAGCCACAACGAAGCGTGCTCTGTCTCTCTCACACACCTTTGGCACGACATAATAGCATGCTGTAGGGTAACGTTACACACATTGTAAAGATGCTTGGACACTGTAGAGTATTTTTTTTTTTTTAATTAACCCTTTTCCTTAAAGTTTATCAATCACCAAAATAAATTCTGAGGACACACAAATTCGTGTTAGTTCTGAAAATGTTAATGTATGTAATGTGTTTTGTTGTACAAATGTAATACAACTGGGAAGTTTTACTGAGAGACCACATTTTACTAAGGGGCCAGTTTTAGCAGCCGTCCTTACAATCCAGTGAAGCAGACAGTGTTAGCAACTCTAGCACACAAGCTGTCATATTATCAACACATTTCTGATTGTAAGGTGGGGTTACACATACAATTGCTTGTTTGTCATTTTTGGCGATAATGTAAGGCAGAAGTTGTAGGTTACGAATTTAGGGTTACTGTAACGGTAACGTTATATTGCTAACGTTAGCTATTCAATTTTGCTATCGTTAAGTTGGTTGACCGAGGTAATTTAAACCATGCAACGTTACAAACTGTCAAAGCCAACAACGTTAGCTAGTAGTAGGAAGGTAACAGATAACAGCGTTTTACTCACTTTTTAATTAACGTTTGTCATTTAGCTATCGCTAGCCTGAACCTGCTAGTATCATGATGTCAGTCAGTTTGCCAGCTAGCTAGTTGTGAAGTTGACGATAGTCTTAACAGTGGATTAACAAAACGACTTATTTCTTGGATATTGAACACTACAATGGGTAGTAGCTAGGCTGATGAAAGATCAGGAAGATTAAGAGAAGATTATCAACTTTTATCTCATCATCATCATGTTTACTGAAAACAAGCTGATAGTGTTTATCTCTGTTTGGTGTCCTGACTCCTGACATGATCAACTGGCGTATTGACCCGTGTTGCTTATTATAGAGGTGCTCTATGTTGGCCTGTTAACTGGGTGAAAGGGCGAGTTGGCTCCTAGTCTCTGTCTAGCGTTAGCTGGATGCACTCGAACCTACTTAATAATAATCTCATTAACGTTACAGTTGGTAGGTGTCTGAGAGGTCATTTTGTCAGTCAGAGTAGGCAGCCCTGATGGGTGCTGTTGTATTGTCTCAGTAATTGAATAGATAGATCCAGAAGGCTTTTAACTGTTTTTTTTGGAGTGTCTTGGATCTCTTTTTTTCCCACAGGATTACTACAACCTTTGTTATTTAACGCACACCCATCACTGCAGTCTGTAACATTAGAAGCTAAGAAGCATTCCAGCCTACTGTCTGTATTCTGTGGACATTCAAACTGAGGTAGTCCTAGACTAATATACCTAATGTACACCAAATCATTACAATGCTTTCCTATCACCCTTCCCAGCTCTTACAGTATGCCTGGATCAGTCCCAGCCAGCTGCATGGCAAAATGGCCTAAAGACGTGGGCATCATTGCCATGGAGGTGTACTTTCCCTCCCAGTATGTGGACCAGGCTGAGCTGGAGCAGTTTGACGGTGTGTCGACTGGTAAATACACCGTGGGCTTGGGCCAGGCTCGTATGGGCTTCTGCTCGGACCGTGAGGATATCAACTCGCTGTGCCTGACGGTGGTCCAGAGGCTGATGGAGAGGAACTGCCTGTCCTATGACAGCGTGGGCCGGCTAGAAGTCGGGACTGAGACCATCATCGACAAGTCCAAGTCTGTCAAGACGGTCATTATGCAGCTGTTTGAGGACTCCGGCAACACAGATGTGGAGGGCATCGACACCACCAATGCCTGTTATGGCGGTACAGCAGCACTCTTCAATGCTGTCAACTGGGTGGAGTCCAGCTCCTGGGATGGTGAGTGAACACATTGATATGTATTGTATATTGATGATCTCACAACATTTCATCATCATTAAACTAAGTGTAAGTGTACTCGTACAGGGAAAAGGTGTTTTTTTTTTTTTTTTTTTTTTTTTTGGAGTGCAATCCAGTTTTGGTTTGAATTACACTGTGCTGATGATGCCAAAGTAAAAGTGAGATATTTTCTACTAAAGAATGTCTTTCTTTCTGTTTGTCTTCTTATTTGTTCTCTCTTCAGGTCGTTATGCTTTAGTGGTAGCAGGAGATATCGCTGTCTATGCCACAGGAAGTGCCCGGCCTACAGGGGGTGCTGGTGCAGTGGCCATGCTGGTTGGCCCTAATGCTCCATTGGCCTTCGACCGAGGTCAGTCAACAGAAAACTTCTTTAACTGGAAATGCTTGATTTGACTGACGGGGACCTATGTCCAAGAGCTGTTTTATTAACAAGACTACTATTATTTGACTGATGTAATTATAGGTCATTGTCAGTTTTTTTTTTTTTTTTGATGCTTACTAACATACCGTCAGAAGAATATTGTAGCAAGGGTGATAAAACATTTAGTGGGGGGGATAAATAATTGTGGGCACTAACTATGGAAAGGTAAATCCTGATCTGACGGATTCTAATGGGGGTTTGGACGTTGAAGTGGTTTTAGAAGATGACAAAGGGTGCAATGTACAACCTGGTAGAGTGCCCTCACATAAACTACAAACGGAGACAGCGGGGCCAACTCAAACTGACAAACCTAAAACCTCACTTCACTTTACACACATCACATTACTCAGCCATCTAACATCTAACTCAGCCTTTCTAAAAACCAGGGACACCCCCGGACAAGGAACTGATGTTGCTGGATCCAGCCAGATGTAGTTAGACTCACAGTGCACAGTGAATTTGTGGTTGATAATTGATATTTTATGTGGGTCTTGGTCTGGTGCAGGACTACGGGGAACCCACATGCAGCATGCCTATGACTTCTACAAGCCAGACATGGTATCAGAGTACCCTGTGGTGGATGGCAAGCTGTCTATTGAGTGCTACTTGAGTGCCTTGGACCGCTGCTATGCTGTGTATCGCAACAAGATCCATGCACAATGGCAAAGAGGTGAGAAAACTGTTGCATATAATATGAATGGTACCATTTAAAAACTATGAAGGTATGCAAACAAAAATTATTTTTAGTGTTCATCACATGCTCTTAGGATGTTTGTGGTAAGTATATACTATAAAATTAAATTTTTCCTCAGATTTCATTTTCTTTATTACTATTTTTTTTTTTCTCCATGTTATTTTCATGGATTCAGATGTAGTATTTGGATTTCACATGTCCAGGCACATCTTTCTAAGTCCATTCATTGTAATGCTAGAATGTGGAATTTGATTGCCTACCGCAATGATATTGATTCGACTTCCGTTTTAACCAGATGTTTGCCACTTCAGTAACTTGACAATGCCAATTACTCTCAGGGTAAGCTTATTTTACAATTTAGGGTCACATTATTTACACTGACATGACTGACACTGTCAATGTTCAGAGTAGTACCCGACCGGTATGTTTCTTTTCAACATTTTTAGAGGTGATGGTCTTTGTCAAATAGTGCCGGGTTCCTCTGGACTTCTGTAGTCAGTTCCTCAGTAAGCAACGCCATCACTGCAGAGAGCTACTGAATTCTCCCACCCTTCCTTTGTAGAACTTTATTTTGATTCGTTGAAAATGTTTTATACATCCAGAAAATCGTTCTGAGATGGAACCTATAGTTATAGTCTTGGATGTTTTTATAATTATAGTTATAGTGAACACAGACATTCTATTTACTAAGAACCTACTAAATCTTTTTATAGTTACCTTTATAGTTATTGTTCTAGGTGTGAATGGGCCTTTACTGTATCACTGGTGGATTCTTCTGATAGCCATACATATGTTTATGTCGGAATCACTGATCATGTAGAGGAAGAGGCCTCTGGAATGGAGGGGCTGGAGGGATAAAACCCTAGGTAGTTAAGAGGGCTTAGGACATTACCTACCCTAGGATTTATATGGCATGCTCTACTAAGAAGTTTACTGCAGTTCAGTGACCATGACCTAACACAAGACACACCTAAAATAGGTTTAGTGGAATGAGCCTTTAACTTGATGTGTTCAACAGCTACAATAGCTGAGAAAGTGAGTGTATTAAAGACCCATTATACACCAGTAATAAACAATACAACATTCACTTATAGTGTTTCCCACAGGTTGACAATTTACTTGTCGTGGTGGTTGTTGGCAGGGCGGGCGGGCGGACGGGGGGAGGGGGGCGTTCATTTCAATAGGATTAATTACTTGTCCCTAACTACAATGACAGCCGTGTGGCCAGTGGAATCTAGTGGTAAACAGGGGCAATATGCCAGTCTTTGCTCTGCACTCATGTTAGCTCTCTAGACAAGTGTTAAGCAGTTTGACACATCTCAGATTAAGAAGTGTTACTGTTTACAAATACCGCTAACACATGCAAGTTTGGAGCAATTGTAGAATTGTAGAAACGTTTCACTATGGGAGGCTCCGTTGGATTGAGTACAATGCAACTGGTCTACTGGTCTGTGCATCAGCAAATGACAAACATGACGTGATGCACATATTAGGTGCAGCGGTATAGATCGATTTAGATCAATTTCTATACATTGACCAACTTTTTATTTTGTGGCGGCCGTGCCAAAATTGTGGTACTGCACCACAGATGAGCCTATGTGTAGGAAACACTAACTTCTTTAACATATAGCCTAGGCTTGATATAATCTGCCTTATGAATTAAAAAAAAAAAGTGAGTAATCATTGGCAAAAATAGGAAACCATCAGTCTTTCCCGTGTTCATTTGTTCTAAACATTCTTGATCTTCTGACAGAGGGTTTGGA
Source organism: Centroberyx gerrardi (assembly GCF_048128805.1). NCBI lineage: Eukaryota > Metazoa > Chordata > Actinopteri > Beryciformes > Berycidae > Centroberyx > Centroberyx gerrardi. The sequence goes on from NC_135998.1 coordinate 32,864,927, forward strand.
GAAGCGTTTCAGCCTGGAGGACTTTGGCTTCATAGTCTTCCACTCTCCATACTGCAAGCTGGTGCAGAAGTCGTTGGCTAGACTGATGCTCAATGACTTCCTCAGCCAGCCCAACCCCAATACCGAGACCGGACCCTTCACTGGCCTCGATGCCTTCAGGTACAGTTAAAATACACCGCATGCTGGACAGTAGCTAGCACTCACGTGCACCAAAATGCAAAAAAGATGAATACAAAAAAACATCTCTGATAAATGATAGCAGCACTAAATCTTGGGTTTGCATTTAAAGGAATTTAGTGTGTTCTTGTTAGATTGTCCCATTGGTCAACTTATCAGTTAAGTGATGAGAACAAAAATGGCAAAATCATCCCTGTGTCCCCAGTAGATGGTTGGCTCCTGTGCTCCATGCTAACACTTTAGCATACACTACAGTATGTTGAGTGATGGAAGGCCACTAGCATTATCCAATAAGAAGACTGACCTTTTAGTGATGAAAAGTTGTTAGTTGGTACCTGGTGACTTGTGGCACCTGATTAACAATGATGAAGTCAGAATAAACGAACACAGATCCTGTACAGGCCCCGGCACTTCCCAAACAGGGGAACATCCAGCAGTTTGACCTCAGTCGCAGAATTGTTGAAAACCGTTTTACCTGTAGCACCATGTGTGTTTGTTTATGTAGGCGGAGACACAAAGGTGAAGTAAAACGAGCGCACCTACTAATCTCAACCAAATGAAAACAAAGATGAAGAAAAAATGTCTAAAAAGGGGATACCCTCCATAGTGTGTAGGGTTGGGTACTGAAACCCGGTACCACTGTGGCACCGGTTCCCATACAAGCGGTACCTACTGGACTGAATAGCAATGCAGATTTCGGTGCCTCATTTCGGTGCCATGCCTGAGCTGCCGATTTAAAATGTCCGCCCTCTGGTGCTCCGAAACTGCCGCACGCACCTTTGCTAGCATTAGGGGTGCATCATTTGGAGTGTACCGCTTGAAATCCACTATATTCCTATGGTATGACGTGCCTGCGGCTTTCCTATTGATCCATTCGGGATTCCACCCAGAGACACGATGATGTGATCCTGCATCAGCTGTCGCTGTTTCAGCTGGGCAACAGCTCTTCCACTATCAATTGCAGAAGCGGAAGGAGGTCATTATGAGAGCATTTAAAGTCCATCGAGTGAACTTTGGCAATCGTTTAGCAATCTACCAGGGAGGTGTCTGTGTTCTCATCACTTAATAGATAAGTTGACCAACGGGACAATCTACCAAAAACTTGCTGTACTCTTTTGAATATGTCAAGCAAAGGCTCACTAGTTATTTTCAGTTGGCACCAATAAACGTACTTGTTTTTGACATTGTCATAATTCACATGCTAATCATGTTTTTCATGTGGCTGTATGGCAGAGAGGTAAAGCCAGAGGAGACTTACTTTGACCGGGATGTGGAGAAGGCCTTCATGAAGGCCAGTGCAGATCTGTTCGAGAAGAAGACCAAGCCCTCCCTGCTGGTCTCCAACCAGAATGGAAACATGTACACCCCCTCCGTCTATGGCTGCTTGGCCTCTGTCATCGCTCAGTACGTCAGAAAGTTTTTTTTTTATGCTGTGAAGTCCATCTGCCAGTATCTTATTGGTTCTCAGGGTCTTAGGAGACAGGAATCAGAGTAAATGATGTATCACACACTCACTGGTAGCCAGTATTCTCAGTCCACTACAATATGGGGCCCAATTTTAAGCTTTGCCATTTTCAGATTCTAAATGATATAGTGTAGATTTGAGGATATTCGAGATTTGTGTGATATCAATTTTGCCTTGAAGCCTTGCTTGTCCCCAGAGTGCATGATAGGGGAATATTTATACAGTGAATATTTGTTGTCCCTATCCTGCAGACATACACCTCAGCAGCTAGCAGGTCAGAGGATTGGAGTATTCTCTTATGGCTCAGGATTCGCTGCTACACTCTACTCCCTCAGAGTAACACAGGACCATACACCTGGTGAGTCAACCACACATGGTTCAGTTTAGTACTATGGGGATGCTAAAATATCAGTGTGAAAGTCAGAATTGGGGATGTCAGTTTCGGTTAATTTTGCTTTCGATAGGCCGACACCCATTAACCAGTAACTAACCGGTTAATTTTTAAGAAAAAACGCAAAATGACGTGAAATAAAAGAAAGTGGCACTTTCCTTTTAGTCCGGCGCTCCATTGACTCAACTAGTGCAGTGCCCGTTCGCCCCGCTGCTGCACAGAGCGCTGTTCGCTTGTTTATTCAAAGTTTATTAATAATGAACGTGTCGCGTGTCCAAATTGCACCAAATCCGACACTGCACGTCCTTGGTCCCCAGCAATACACCCGCCAAGTGTGAAGTAGATCGGACGAACGGTTCTCGAGATATGTGACACACACACTCACACACTCACTCACAGACAGACTCACAGACAGAGATTCCTTGCTTTAGTAGATAGATGAGCTTTGGCGCCGCATTTCGAAGCGCTGTCCATTTGCTGTAATTTGCATATAAATATCTGCACTTGTTATGCACGCCGCGGCGTAGCCCATTTTAATATTAAGTGCTGACTCCGCCTACCCGGGCCAATTTCGGCGTATGCCAGTAGCAATTACAAGTGGACCCTATCCTACAGTCCCTGCTCTCAGCGGAGGGAGGGAGCTACGCTGTGTGTGGGAAGCGCTGTGATCGTCAGACCTCTCTGGATTAGACAAGCAAGTAGAGAAAACCGGCATCAGCCGAACCAATTTATTGCCAAATGCTTTGGGATTCAACACTTTAACATTGCTTCCCATGGTCAGAAAAGTCGCCAGATTTGTTGCTAGTCGCTTTTGAGAAATAAAGTCGCCAGGGGGGTCTGAAAAGTCGCTAAGTCTAGCGACAAAGTCGCCAAGTTGGCAACACTGGTGTATGCAAATTAACCTATAGACCGACATGCGTAAGGTCAAAAATATTCTCGGTGGTTAACCGATTAACGGTTAACCATTGCCATCCCTAGTCAGAATGCATAATTATAACAAAACTGTTGTGACAAGTAATAAGATCACTGTTATCTTCCCGCCATGTGTTTTGTTGATTGTTTGCTCCAGGCGCTGAACTGGACAAACTGGTGTCCAGCCTGAGTGACCTGAAGGCGAGACTAGACTCCAGGAGGAAGGTTTCTCCTGCCATCTTCGCTGAGAACATGAAGCTGAGGGAAGAGACTCACCACTTAGGTATGGCCCTACTATCACTTTTAGATTTTTTTTTTTGGCACACATTTTCAGTTATATCTCACAAAATGGCACATTATTTGGTATTTTGGGGTTATGCATATCTCAATCCTGACCTTATCCATCAGTGTGATTTAGATATTGTGTTTCGTCATTTGTCTATCCCTCCAGCCAGCTACGTCCCCCAGGGCTCAGTAGGAGATTTATTCCCAGGGACATGGTACCTGACCCGGGTGGATGACAAACACCGTAGGGAGTACGCCCGGCGATCCAAGGATGATGACCTGCCATCGGAGGCCAGACTCATTAATTCCAACACTGCCACTGAGGTACAGGATAATCAACTGGTGGCACGATGTCTGCTACCTTGACCATTATATCTAATGCACATTAAAGGAACACCTACACAGGCATATGGCAATGACGTTTTACCTCTGTGCTACAGGTCACCAAAATGCGTGCTATCATATCGGCACACTTTGGGCTGGTTTTGCGGACAGGGATTAAGCCTAGTCCCAGACTAAGGATTTTTTCAATGGATATCTACTTTGAATTTTGTCTTTAGTCTAGGACTAGGCTTATTCCTTGTTCGCTGATAATTATTGCAGTTGTTGCAAACCTGCAAACTTCTTCTTAATCTGATTATCTACGCTGTTTTGTGACTTTCAGTTCACTTGCAACTTTTAGATTATGGCTCGGTTTTTTGATGAGAATGACAATTAATCATAATTGACTGGTATTACCAATAATAAGTGAGTGTACTCTACAGCTAATCTAGGACAAAACTGTCACTGTTGTGTCTTGCTATAATCTGTTTTTGTGTGTCTTGCTGTTCCTGATCTTTGTCTTATATCATTCTGTTCTATAGTTGATTGTTGATCAGTTAGATCTAGTTAGACTCATTCTCTGTACAGTCCTTTTGAGACAGGCTTGTGATAAAGGGCTATATAAATAAACAAACTTAAGATCAAATAGTCCAGATTGATATTAAGATACTGTACTGGTACAACTGCAGATATGGACAGAAGTCAATAGCATTCAGGTGTGCTCGATCCACAGTCTAGGAGCAATGACTGAAAAAGGTGACGGGGCTTTTTCCCACGACGCAGCCGAGGGCATCACGAGGCAAATTCAAGTCAGTCAGCTGTCGCTTAGTGAGATGTCGATTCGTGAGATGGCCTCTAGAGGGCGTCTTTGACTGAGACATGCAGTGTTTCCCATACACTGGCACAAAATAAAAAGTTGGTCAATGTAGAGAAATTAATCTAAATCGATCTCTAATCCGCCTAGTGTCATATCACCTCATGTTTGTCATTTGGAGATGCACAGACCAGCAGCATTGTACTCCAGTCTCCAGGTGTGAAAGCGGAAGTGAAACTTAACATTCCACAATTTGCTCCAAACTCGCCTGTGTTAGTAACAGGACTTGTAAACAGTAACCTGATAACACGTCTTCTGCCGCCCTACAGTCTTAAACGGTAGATATCGTTATTGCCTTGTGGTATTTAAGTAAAGTCATTGGAGTTATTTAACCGATAACCGTGTCGCAATTCTTCAGTGCATAGACTTGAATTGAACACCTGTGCTGTGGGTCTGGATCTGTGCTTGTTCAGTCAGAGTTCCTAGACTGTGGAATGACCTGTCTGAGGAGATCACCACCTTCCTAGCCCAACCTTCTGTCCACCCTGTTTGTTTTTAAGGAATGCATTATAAGAACCTTACGATGCAATCCTTTGCATTTTTGGTATTCCTTAAAAACAATGTTTACAAATTGCCCATGTTTAATCTGTCACAATGTACCTTCAACACATCTATTTTACATATTAAGTAAAACCCACAAAAACAGTAACATCAGAGCTACATGTTACTGGCAGTGCCAGAACATGTTTGCATCTCTCCATAAATCCATTTACCCTAAATCCATAAGGTCACTAATCTGTTGATAAAACTGATTCATTTACGTTCAATTACCATGGTCAGCATGTAACTGTCCACATCACTGTGATTAGCTTTATCCAAGCACATAAAATGGGCAGTGTACAGATTTACCTAATTTACACAGGTACCATATGAACTATTGCCATTGTGTCACACTGACTGTAACTTATGTACTGTAGCACAATAAATACTGGGCACACAATGGTGGTTAGCACCAAGTTGAAAAAAATAGTTTATTTGCCATACAGTCTGAATTCTTTACGTAAATGTTTATAATTCTGACATTATTGAAGCTATATGTAACAGTGATGGCTGATATTTATGATGTTTCTGGTATGTCTTCTTCTCCAGCACATCCCCAGCCCGGCCAAAAAGATGCCTCGCATCCCTGCAACCACCACCGGTCCTGAGGCTGATGCCATCAGCAATGGAGACCACTAAGCTAACCTCTGCGAGGTATCAAGGTCCGCCGATATGGAGACTGATCAACTAGAAGACATTGGATCTAGAAGTCCGAAAACTAGCAAGAGAGGAGCCTGCATATCTCCTCAAATAAGTTTACAACATATTGCCATGGCTTTTAAATCATCATATGATAGAATTAATTTAACAGAGAGTGATATTAGGAATGTGTTCCAATGGAGGCTTGTGGACAGCTGTAGACACTTTTGAACTGCCCATATTCCTCATTATCACCCCTCTGTTGTCTGGTACTGTTGTACAGTAAGCTCCATTTCATCAACAATTTTCCCTCCTTTTTTCTAAATGTTTAATCATGTTATCAAATGTTTGCTGTTTTGCCAAAACGGGCAAAAAAACAAGTTTTATTCAAACACATTTTGTTTTATTCTGTTTTAGCAAACCTATATTTGTTTTGGCAATCATTTGAATTTCAAAGATTAGATTTCCCCCCTCTTTTATTTCCCAATATATACTTTTAACAAATACGTTTTTTACAGTGGAAATTTTGCATTTGTGCAAAACATACATTGTACCAGACACTTTTGGGAGTAGAGCAGGCAGACATTTGCTGAGTTGCTGCTATTTTGTAACAAGCTTACTTTCCCTTCTGGCAGTTAGAGGACAGGAAGAGGACATGGAAATCTAATGAATATGGCCATAGGCCTTCTGGTGATCAAAAGAACAAAGGGAAGTGGCCATTAACTCTGTTTATTCATCAAAATGGTGCTCCTGCTATCATGGCAACCCGCTATGATGACTCTAGCTATAGAAAGGAGCTCATACCCTTATTGTAGTGTTTGTGTTAAATACCTCAGTTTGCTATGGAGGGGCAATGTGCAAAAAGAGCTTGTCAGTTTGTATGGGACTCTCTAGGTTCATCATATGACCCCATGACCAAATATCAGGGACAATGTGACTGAAGACTTTACAGTGTTGGTGTTCACTGTTGTAGCTGAAATCATGTACTCAACATATTTGCCTTGGTAGGGACATTCCTCCATAAAGAGGATGTAAAATGTCTCATACTTGGATGTAATTCTGTTTTGTTAGAGCTTTAACGAATATAACAAGAAAATGTGCTCAGTAGAGCACAGACCTCCGGCATGTCTGACAACACCCCGCAAGGCAGTTACGCACCGTTTGGTGATATGCCACGCCCACCACCATGGCCCCTTTTGGCCAATCGACATGAAATCGTCATACCAAGTTTTGTGCAAAGCCGTGCCCGACTTTTTGAGATATCCAGCTAACAGATGGACGAACACACAGACGTTACCTCCTTGGCGGAGGTAAAAATATAAGGCCACTTCTGTTTGAGCTCCAATTCCCCTGAAAAGATGCTTGTCAACATTTAAGATGCTTTGGTGGCATGATCCATAAAGCTAAGTTAGTTAAGATATATCAAACATTACTTAATGAACCCATATGCAATTATTGTTCTTTTTTTAATATTTTCAGACAAGTTGTGACACCGCATTGTCCAGCCGTAATAGCTACAGTATGTTCTTCCTTAAGTTTAGTTGTGCCAAACTGCTAACATGAGAAGAGCGACACACTAATGGCAAGCAGTCACACCTTCAAAGGCTTTTAGTTTCTCAATGTGAACTGCACTGTAACAATATGCTGCTGCCTTTCCATGTCAGTTTGCTTGCAATAGTGAAAGAGTAACATATTTCCTCATACTAAGGGCCTTAATGTCAAAGGGCTTACAAGGAGTTATGGTGTAAGAGTATGTCATTGAGAGATGTGAGGTTCAGTTGTATGCAGCTGCAAGCAGTTTTCTGTATCTTGTCATGTTTCCAGATGCTTCTCTAAAGGGGTTGTGTTTTCTTAAAGGTCTTGTTTTTCTCAAATTGCTTTTTTCTCCCCCTTTTTTTTTTTTTTTTAACATTGACAGGGATTTAACACTAGTTGTAGTTAGCAACAATAAACCAAATCTTGCAATCGATAGAAAAAATGCTCAGGCAGAAACATCAGCAAACATCAGCCTTAAAAAGAATGGAGTTAGGGTGTAGTTTTTTGTTTTGTTTTTTTCCCCATTGACGGAAGACTTGCACACAGGGCTCAGAGAGATAGAGACACTTGTCAAGCTGACTACTCAAGTTATTGAGAAGCCTTACAGAGTAAGCATGTACTAAATGTAAACAGAAATGGCTATTATTCTCCTAATAATGTACAGAAATTATTGTTTTTATTTGTGCAGCCAGAGTTGGTTGCCTCTGGGGTTATATCTATCTATGGCTGATGTTTACATGACCTTTCTCTGAGATCAGATGATTTTACCAATTTTTGGTGGTAATGTACAGTACTAACTGTAAGGTTATTTATACTTTGTAGATATACTTGAATGGGTGTCTGATCAAATGTCTCTTTTATAGAAATAATCTGTATAAATGTAATAATGAATGAAGAGATGAACTGAAGAATAAATATCTGTTCATTTAAATGGTTTTTGGTGGTGCTTATGACTGTTGATTTCACAAACTACTATACTAACACAGTCATAAAGTCACGCATTATAATAAATGTACTTAGAAATTCAAATGATTCCACTGATGATAAGTGGGAGACCATGAGCACTCAGTTACTACCCATGGTGATTTTTACAGTGGTAAATGATGGTACATTTTATGATTCATAGAATATACAGGATTGGATGTAACTTCTGTTTTTAAGTGAGGGTCAGTGCATATGTAGAAACATAGCTGGAGTGTCAGAGAAAAGGGCGTGGCAGCACTTATATTTATTGCAAATTGCAAATTATTATAGAGCCTTTATATTGCCATTATTGCAGTGTATTAATCTGTGTATTCATTTATGGAAAAGTAGTGCAAGTACACAGTACTAGTGAGCAAGAGCATAAAATAAACAAAGTTTCACTAATACACAATGCAATGGCGGACATATAGGCAGTGCAGGCAGTGCCAAGTATGTATAGCTGCAGCCTGGAGCACCTCCAAATGGGCGGGGCCTTACCTCCAAGTGGGACAGACCAGTGACAGGGTTGCCATATTCGTAGTTTTCCCCCACCAACAGTGCCATATAGTCTAGCCAGATGATTATAACTTCTGATGAACATATTTTACCCAAATGTGTGCCACAAAGTATAAAAGCCCAGATGATTATAACTTCTGATGAACATATTTTACCCAAATGTGTGCAAAATGTAAGTATATGTACACAAATGCAAATGTCACATCATATGACGGGCCACACTTCCCATCTCACCTCTGGGACCAAGACATCGAAGATGAAGTCCAACATTTGTATCTCCCCTTTCATAATTTTTTCTCTGATCCCAGTGCAGGATCCAATCATTCTCAGGAGCTCTGAATGCTATGTGAAAGATAATGGTAAACATTATGCAATTCCATAATCCTTGCTGTACACATACTCCAAAACATATGACAAACATGTCACTTCCATTTGGTTGTCATCGAAGTGCATCATTTTTGGCTTGAGAAACTGCTTGAGTTTCAGTGACGCAGCAGGATTCTCCCAGAGAAACATTCTGCTTGATCGGATGCTCCCCTTCAAAAGTGCCTCATATAAGGTCTGAATGAGTATATGGTCAAGTACAATTTATATCAGAATGCAAGAAAGAAATAAACTGATAGAATTCCACTATCAAATCTACACAGTGCACATTTTAGAGAAACTCACCTTGATTTCAGTCTCAGATACCAAACCGTGGATACCATGAGTCTGTAGCAAGTCAATAGTCCTGTAAGTGGAGATGAGAAAAGGTCTAGGGCTGCAGCTATCGATTATTTTAGTAATCGAGTTACTCGAGTTTCTCGAGGAATCGTTTCAGCCCTATAAAGGTCATATGTGAAAAATTGAATATGTCAGAGATGATGGCGTAATTATAAAACTGATTTAATCTCTGAGACACCCCTGTACTGATGGACTCACAATTGAATGTGATTGATTATAAACACTAATATACACTCTGCCCCTTGTAAGTCTAAAATCTGAAGTAATTGCAAATAAGATATTGTACCTCTTGCAGCTGATTTCTTTTGTGCATCCACAGCGGAATACCTCAGCTGGAGAGTGAGTGGATGGCTGTCCTGCACAGTCAGAGTGCAGCCAGCCATTGCAAACGAAGCACTGGACCCACTCCAAGGTCTCTATATCTGGATACAGTAGTCTGAAAACATGAAGCAAATGTAAATGTTTAAGTTTGAAAACAAGTAATATAGTGACAGTGGTACCCTCTGACTTTTCCCAGCATTATTGCATTCACAGGTTTTGCAAGTGTTTGTGGAAACATTGTGCCATTTTGGATTCTACCCATTTTCCTGGTTTCTGCTTGCATTTGGTTCTCTCCAATTTCTCAGCTCATGTATTCCCTGTCCTCCACTCTCCTCTTGCTATTGCTTTCATAATAAGAACGACATGCTACATATTTCCAAATGTAATCTCTAATCTGTGACCAAATCGTTTTTTGTTGCTAGTACAAGTGGCCATTCAAAATGAATGTAAATGGAGACCTCACACAGCATGAACCCACAGTCAAGAGGCATGATTGCTTTCAGACTACCTACCAGTGTGAACAAAGCAAACTCTTAAAATTAAAGTAAATTTTAATTAGCTGCACACTAGAAATGCCTTGACTGTTTTACGTACCTTAACCCTGTATTGTCAGATGTCTGATAGACACAGACCTTCAGGGAGTTTGCCATACATAGTCGATGGGTTGCGTCTTTACTGGACCCCTCTGGCTGGACGGCTGCTTGCTGCCCGGTAGGGATGGCTGCTTGCTGCCCAGTATTGATGGAGGGTTGCTGAGTCTTTAAAAGAGACAAAAAAACAAAAATGCACAATATGAGTAGGCAAACTGACTACCAAAGCATTTGAATTTGTAATAACTAAAAACTTAGAATTGTAAGATTCTCCATTTCACTGTTTCCTGGTGGATGCACAAATCCTTCAGTGTCTGGTTCATAGTGCTGCACTCCAGTCACACTGTCCTCATCTATGGATTCAGTTGATGTAACAGACTGAAACAATTCCCATTTAGTCTGGAAGAGAAGCCATTTGGCAATATACTTGTGACAACATGACATCCTTGCCTTGGCACAAGGACAGTGCCATGTGTTCTTCTTGGCATCATAAGCCACAATTACTCTTCCTAATCGGCTGTAGTATGACACCTGCTTTTCAAATATGGAGACAAAGTGCTTTGTGCCTGTACTCATATTTATTGGGACAGCCAGGGGCACTCCTTCATCTGCTGCCTCTTTGAGTTTTTGAAGACAAAGCTTCTTGTTGGCTTCACCAAACCATTTTGCTGACACCATTTCAGTCAGAGTGCTCTCCTCTAGGTCTTCTGGTGGTTGAAATGGCTTGGAGTAATCTAATGACCTAAGATGACAACACTGAAATGCTTTGTGTCCACTTCTTAAAGCCACTTCTATGTTTAAGTTGCACTTGTCAACCTCACATGAATTGCTGGGGTTTGAACAGTGACATCTTCCTGACAACATGGATGGGGACCGGGGGTCCATGGAAGACTTTAAAAACAGCATAAACCCCTCTTTCGGGATCAACACATTGACTGGATAGGTGGATCTCTGCATTTATGTCCCTTTTGAAAGTAGTGTGTTTTCTTATAAGATGCCTCTTCATATTTTTGGAATGCAGTGACAGATCACACTGAGGACACTGTATTTTTTTCCAGGGTCTGTGAGCCACAGGTAGTGCTGCAGACATAGGTAGTGCGGCGGCTCCTGGCAGTTGGGTGGCCAGTGTGGCGGCCAGTGTGGCGGCTCTGGGCGTCAATGTGCTACGCCGTGTGGCGGCTCCGGGAGACAATGTGCATGATTCAATGTGCTTGAGGAAGCACATCCTCCTTATCATGGTCTGTCCACACTGGTAGCAGTGGAAATGTGCAGTCTCCCGGCAGGTAAGATTACATTTGAAAATAGTATAAGCTTTAAAAAAAAATAATAATAAAAAATAAGCTTTTGATGTAAACTCATAAAGTATGTACATATTCATGTTGTGCAAAAACTACAGACAGTATGTAAAACTCATCAAGAAAGCCTACAAATTTAAATGTGCAAGTAGACAAATTATTTGTGTTAAAAGTACAGAAAAATTACCTCCATGGTGAACACAGCGTCCAGTGTGACTTTGTAGGTGCTTTGTTGCTACACTCAAACGTATTTAATTGGAACACAATATGGATTGAACACAATAATACACACACAGCAAGGCTCCTGATAACATCTCCCACTTGTGGCACTGGTGCAACTAAGTTTTTCAGATGGTTGCACAAGCATATGATTTGGTAGCACCATTTTAATTATCATCTTAAAAATTATTGAATTAATTTCAATTTTTCTTGAAATTATATTTGATAGATCGCTGGATTTTGGAAGTGTCTCATCCACTGCGCACTTTGAACAGCCAAAGACTCAGTGAGCGAGCGAGAGAGGGAGAGAGGAGCTCGCGACTCTCAAAACACACAACACAAGCAATAGGGCTGTCATCTTTTGACTAGGTAAAATGTTAAATATTCGATCTGTAACTGTGTATTTTAAATCAAAATTATCACTGTTAAAGTAACGTGCCTTGTATTTATAACCAGGCGGAGGCACATTATACGCTCTCCTCTCTTTGTGTATTCAAACCTCTAGGTCTCTCGCCCAAGTAAGGGAGCGGTGCGACATGGCAAAAGGCAGCAATACATGACTGAAAACTGCCAAACCAAATTAAACCACAAGCACACAGAACCTGCCAGAGGAGCGTAATCTACCGTTGATAATAAAAATTGACTGGCATTTTATCTATGTGACTTAACTTCACTAGAAATCAATGCCCATGTAGTTTTTTTGCTACTATTCTGTCTATGTAAAGGCGATCTGCCTCTGAGCTAAAACGAGACAGCTCTTCACCTCTCACCCCCGTCTGTTGTGGATAAAACTATGATTGAATATACATAGGTAATATATATTATATACAATATATACACATTCGCCGAATCTCTTAATTATTGGAGTCATGAGGATGCGGGGGAGGGTTGTCATAATGTTAGCTAGGTTATTTGCAAGCTAACGTTACGTAGTGGGATGTAACGTAGCTTCTGAGAAATTAAGAGGGCAAGCGCTGACAAATTGTTGGTCATGTGTTAAGTTTTTGCTTGTGGTAAACAAAGAAGAGACAGGGCACATAAAGCTATATAACGTTAATTAATAAATAACTACATTAACATTGTGTTGCTAGCTAGCTTTGCTAGCTTGACACTTACCTTTCCTTATGTTTTCGTTCAAGGTGACGATAAAAGTTCGACGTGGTCCCAGCCGTCTCGGTGAAGGTTACTTTACAGATCTTACACTCTGCTGAGTGTTTTTTCTTACCACTTGTTTTGCAAAGAAACTCTTTGTGTTTTGTATAAGCAAATCGTATGATTGATGATTTGGACGACATCTCTGCAGCCACAGATGGCGCACTGCTCTCTCCCTTGTCTCCTTGTGTTCTCTTCCTTGGCACGTGAGGGGGGTGGTTTAGGGTGGCAGCGGTAAAACCTTCAAACTTAAAATAAGCACAGTTATTGGCTGCAATTGAAGGGGGGAGTTTTACATCCAATCACAGTAAAAATAAAAAATAAATAAATCAGACAATACACAGGCAGGTAATGATGTCACTGCAGTTGTGGTCTCGACTGGTCTTGAAATAAAATTCCGAGTCCTGCTTGTCCGAGACCGAGTCAAGACCGAGTAAAAATGCAGTCGATTCCGAGACGAGACCGAGACCTTCAAAATGTGGTCTCGAGACCAAGAACAATCTCGAGTACTACAACACTACCACTAGCACATAGTGGTTATGGCGGTCAGTCTCATTAAGTGGCCCCATTAGATCCAGGGCAACTCGCTCCATGGGGGCACCCACCCAAACCGTTCCCATGGGGGCTTGAGGTGTCTTAGGGGGTCTGGCTTTGGTAGCGCAACTCGCGCAGGTACAATGCTGAGAGTAGTAGGGGCTCCACTACCTCCACTGAGTTCAACTCCATAATCTCTACCGTAGCTGTCTAACTCACACTGCACGCCTTGGTGACAAACGTCCTCCTGACGTAGGAAGGGGTCAGGAACTTTGCAGGGACATGACTGACGGCAGGGCCTCCTTGGCATGCTGTCAACTTTGCACTTTGCAGTTGCACTGTATTCCCCTAGCTTCTCAAGCCATCTGGCTAGCTGCCCCTAGGGTTCGTTCATCCCTATTAGCCAGTGGAGACTGCTATGGTCCGTGCACACGATGAAAGGTCGCCCAGGAGAACAGTTGGAAGTGATAAGCGAGGTCGCCCCAGACCGATGGAAGTGATAAGTCTGTGTAGTACAATAATTCTGTCGGTAGAGTACAGTCTACTGTCGGTGTGCCAGTTGGAACCCAGCACGTGCTCTTGGCCGTGTAGCATTTGTAAGAGGACAGTTCCGATTCCAACATCGCTTGCATCGGTATCCAGAATGAGTCTGTTGAGAGGGTAACAGAGAACTGGCGTGATGGTAAATAGCTGTTTGAGCTCCTCAAATGCCTACTGGTATTTCTCTTTTATGTGTTGCACCCTTAAAACAGACGAGGCTCAACGTCCGTCTTCTTTTGACAACTTTTATTTAAGGCTCGGTTCAGTTACAAAGCATGTTTTTCACTTTCGGCCTACTACCTTGTTTTTAGCTGCAACAGCGCACCACATCTTTTTTCCAGAACTTCTCTTAAAGGGACAGCGCTCCAACAAATGCAACCTCCTCTAATTACAAAATATGGCACCATTATAGCCTTGTGATGTCTAGCATATAAACATAAGTATTAAAAAAAATATATATAATTCCAATGTAAACATAAATCCAAAGCAATCTCTTTGTCAGTTGTATTTTTTTCTAGGGTGCAATATATGCATTATTATGCGGTAGTATGCAGTTGAATAGTTGTATGTGGCAGTAATTTTATGAAACCACAGCAAGTACCTTGTTCACTCTCTCTTTAATGGTGGTCTTATGCAGTTGTTCTGTCTTTTAACTCACCAATGCAGGCAGAATATATCCTGGACGATCCCCCACTGTTACCTTTCCTGTCCATTCCTGAACTGTAGTAGAGAGATACAGGGGAGCCCCCTTTGTGGCTCCAGGGCCAAAGTACTAATGCTGCTACTGTGCAACTTACTTTGGGGTAAAAACCAATTAACAGTTTGTATTTGAGGGAACTCTGCTGCACTTGCTTTTTATGAAACACTGCACTTTATTCCACATAGAACAGCAATACTTTTACCGGTGGTATGTAAGTAGTATGCGGTACTATGCAGTATTATGTGTTAGTATGCAGTATTATGCGTACTAGAGCGCCTCATATAGTCTAGGACTCGTAGTTATGAATAAGTAATGAGCAAGACTGGCAGAAAATTGTACTGTAGCCTATTTGTTATAGCCTCTCTATGTTTGATGTAGGTCTATACTCTAAATCAGTGTTTCTCAAACTTTTTCAGACCAAGGACCACTTAACCAATAAAAAAAAACTCACGGACCACCTAACTCCCCAGATATCCCCAAAAACAATAGGCCTACTTCAACAGTATATTACAAATTACAGCCTAAATTAAATGACAGTTTTACAAATAGCATAGCCTACTCACTCATCATTGTCTCTGTTGCCATCTTAATGGGAAGAATGGTGCTGCTTATTCTGAGACATCAGCGAAGCAATGTCTGGCTCCAAACTGGAGAGTTTTAGTCTCATATCGGGGTCCACATTGATCTGGTTGCGCTGCTTTGTTTTCAGACCAACAAGTGTGGAAAATCCAACTTCACAGTTGGTTGGAAACGGCATCAACACTTTCAGAGCAGAGTCAGCCAGCTCAGGATGCTCAGGTTGGATGTGGACCCAAAAGTCTGTCAAACATTTCTCTCTGAAAGTCGTCTTCAGTGTCCCATCTGATGCGATGTCCACAAGGCTGTCAACCTCTCTTGGTGGAAGCTTGGAACTGACATGTTCGATGTGTGTTTTGTCCCCAAATGGATTTCTGATCCACTCAAAGCCTGCGTCTAATTCTGGGAAATATCTTCCCAATTGCGAGTGAAGGCCTTGCAGATGTTCCTTGAAGGCTGCAACTGTGTCGCCATCCAGCTCCTCTTCGGCAGCGAGGAGAAAATCCGCGAGCATCGGGAAACAATCCAATTCTTGGCGATCGAGATCCTGGATCCTGTCCTGGACATTGAAGACGGTGACGGCTTTTCCTTGCAGCGCTAAATTCAAAGCGTTGAGAGTGCTGAAAACATCAGCCAGGTATGCCAATTTTGCGAGCCATTGGAAATCATGCATTCTGTCATACAGTTCATCACTATGATGCAGGAATAACTTGACCTCATCGCGCAGTTCGAATAGACGGGTGAGAACTTTCCCACGCGTCAGCCAGCGAACGTCAGTATGAAAAAGAAGTTTTGTGTGTTCGCTTCCCATTTCTTCACACAGAGCTTTAAAAAGACGTGTGTTCAGTGATTTGCTTTTGATTTGATTAACTATTTTCACAGACTCGTCCAGTACTGTTTTGAGGCACTGGGGCATTTTTTTCACAGCCAGTTGTTCTCTGTGAATGCAACAGTGTGTTGCTGTGGCAGATGTGCTACTGCACGTACACGCGCTGCTAGTCCCCTCTGTTTTCCAGTCATAGCAGTTGCACTGTCTGTGCAAATGCCAACACATCTTGTCCAGTCGAGGTTATTCTGCACAATGAAATCATTGAGTGAGTCAAAAATTGCTTCTCCTGTGGTGTTGGTCGGCAGGAAACGACAAAAAAGAAATTCATCATGCACTCCGCCAGCATAAATGTACCTTACAAAACACAGCAGATTTGCCTCATTCCCGATGTCGGTGGACTCGTCCAATTGTAGTGAGAAAAATTGGCTTTGGCGTAAACGTGTCACCAGCTGATCTTCAACATTTTCAGCCATAGATGTTATGCGCCGCTGGACGATGTCATTGGACAGACGTACCCTGTTAATTTCATCGCTTGCTTTCCCTCCAAACAATATGTTAGCCATAACCTTCGCAGCTGGTTTGACTAAATTCTCACCTATTGATGAGGTTTTCCTGTTTTCGCGATCAACAGGGATACCCTGTATGAAGCCTCTGTAGAGGCTTCATACAGGGTATCCCTGTATGACAGCAGGCTTCGCATTTTCCCCAGGTGCAAAAAACTGTGAGGCCCCCTTCGTCATGTGTTTCTTAAGTTCATCGCGTTTTCTCTCAAAAAATCCAGTAGGTTTCCCCATGTACTCCTTGTGTTTAGTTTCAAAATGCCGCTTGAGCTTAGCAGGTTTCATAGCCTCGTTAGCCAACAATTCATAGCACAAAACACAATGTGGTTTGGGATCCTCCTCATCCCCAGTCCAAAAAAATCTGAATTGTATGTAGTTGCTGTGGTATTTTCGTTTCACTTGCACTGGATTTTCCACGTTCATGCCGAGTTTCACAACTTTGAGGGTTCTCGTTTGACGGCAAACTATTGTCCTGGGACTCAATGGCAATGCTCGCTGATCTGCTTGCATCAAGTCGTTGCACCTTGCCTGTTGTGTCCGTTATGTCGGAGGTTTCATTTGATTTTCTTTTAATTGACCCTGTCTTAAGCCACCGATCCATCTGATCTTGTCCGTTGTCCGTGTTTGATAGTTAATAGGCTACTGATAACTGGTGAAATTTAGCACAATCCCAAGGTAGGCTAACCGTAAGCTTCATTCCACATTTCCTTTCAAAGGTCACGCTGATCATTTTTGACGTAAATCGTAAAACAAAACTGTAAACTGGCGTAGCTACGTTACATAGGCAGTGTCGCAAAACGGTCGGCTACATTGCTGAAGTCCAACAACACCGCAAAACAGCCAATTCAAATAATAATGTTTGAATTTACATACGAGTTGATTTAATATTGAAAACAACACATCTATGCTACTCGCTACTAGGCTTTGGAGTCGCTCGCAGACAGTTTGAGAAACACTGTTAATTTAAAACATGATATTTTAACAAATCTACTCGTGGACCACAAGGGGTCGCTCCTCTTTGAGTGTGACTGCTCTAAATAAATGCCTACAGGTATTTCCATTCTAAGTCTGTCCCTGTCACCGCTTGTGCAGCTGTTCAATATTGGACCTTTTACCTCGGCTGGTGTTGTGATTTGAAATTTAAATTTCTCAAACACTGGAAATGCTGGCAGGTGTGAAAGTATCTCCCTCTCCTTCTCCTTTTTTCGATCTACCAAGTCAGCGCCATCAAAACTCCATGTAAAGTAATATGCACCTGTATATATACACCTGTAGCTTAAAAAGGACAGTAAGAGGGAGAACGCAGAGAAGATGGGTTTTAATATTTCCAATCAGAGATTTTGAGCATACATGTGAAGATGGTGTGTCAATTTTTCTGTCCAATCAACATTTTGTCTGTTAAATGCTGTATAGAGCAAAAGTTGAGCAAGAGTTGTTAGGCTTCTTATGTGCATGCATGTCTTTAAATGTCTATTATCACATCTAGAGATGGGAAAAGAATAGGAGATATAAGGCAGGGATGGCAGGTGTAAAGATCATGGCTTATGAGATCAACTTAAAGCCATGATCTTTACACCTGCCATCCCTGCCTTATATCTCCTATTCTTTTCCCATCTCTAGATGTGATAATAGACATTTAAGACATGCATGCCACATTAGAAGCCTAACACTCTTGCTTCACTTTTGCTCTATACAGCATTTAACAGACAAATGTCTGATTGGCCAGAAAAAATTGACACACCATCTTCACATGTATGTCAAACTCTCTGATCTGGAAATCTTCAAAACCCATCTTCTCTGCGTTCTCCCTTACTGTCCTCTTTTAAGCTAGGTGATATATACAGGTGCATATTACATTACATTAGCTATTTGATGGAGCTGACTTGGTAGATCGAATTCGGTAAAATGTCATTCAAATGCTGATTTTTTTTATTAAGTGATGGTAGAAAGTAAGAACCTTTAGGACAACACATACTGTGATGAGTGTCTTCAGTGTTCATGTAGCGAGTTAGAAACAGTGTCAATAGATGACAGTGAAGGAAAATTATAGTGGCAGTACATTGGAGGATGTGCCTGTTTAGTAAGTGGGGCATTGATAGGACACAGATGGAGCATACCTTATTATAAACCCTGCTTTTATTAACAAGACTGAGTCCAACAGCCCAAAGATGTTTAATTTTGTGTCTCTGCTGAGAACTCGAACTCTGGTCTCGATTGAGAATCTGCAATCTAACTCCCTGCGCCAGACTTTCACCCACGTTACCAAAAGTGGTGAACAGAGCGACCGACCAACCGACACTGTGTTGTGCGTATGCCTTTGTGTGCGTCTGCTGTAGTCCGTGTGTGAGTGCTGTTGTAGTAATAGGACAGGGGTTATAAAAAGCTGTATTTTATGTATGTGTGTGTGCGTTGTATGTGTGGCTGAAAGGTTCTTTTATGTGGAGTATTTTATATATGTGTGTATTCTATCTCCTTATCTGTTTATTGTTACTATTTTGACTTTTAATGTGAAGCACATTGAGTTTACCTGTGTATGAAATGTGCTATACAAATAAAAGTGACTTGACTTGACTGTGATCCATAGCGCCCCTGCTGTCATGGGCCTAAAAATCATTGAATGGTATTTTGCATCCATTAGTTTGTTTTACCGATTTTCCTGTTTTCGGTTTTTAGATCATGGATGCAGCTTGTAACTATTTAGGCAATTAGCAATATTACAATATTATTAACTTATTTAAATAAGCCTAATTTAATTGAAAGATGCAATCACCTTGTGGGCCACTAGAGGTCGCTGTCGGGACAGATTTGGCCCGTGGGCCGCCCTCTCTATGTTCTCTGCACTCCTTCCTTCATTGAATGCTACAAAAAGATGGTGTCACAGTTCCTGTTCCAGCCCCTTAGTGTCCACTAGATGTCTTCCTTGGTTTAGTTTGTTCTTACTTTGTATTATCTGTTTCAGTTGAATTTAGTTGATTTAGTGCACCTGTTTTTGTGTATTCAAGTTCCTCAGTTTCTGCACCCAAACTATCCAAAATTGTACAGTGTGCCTTCATCACGACAATACAACACAGGTAATCTAAGAGACTACGATGATGAGAAAACAGAGCAGAACTAGGCATGGGGGACTAGCGGCTAGAGACTAACATGGGAAGATGTTAAGACTAAAAGAAAGGAGGTGGACTAAGTCAACACAGGTGAAACTGATAACACGAACTAAGAACTCAAACTAAACCAAGGGCGACTAGCGGACACTAAGGGGCTGCAACAGGAACTGTGACTGATACACAAAGGTTAGGAGGAATGCTTATTTGCATGTGTGAGTTTCAATGTTCATTCATCCATAAAGATCTTGGTGAGACTGAGCTTTGCCAGAGAGAGGTGTTAGGATGTTAAGAGATAAGTATGCATTTTTCTGAGGTATGTTTGTGTGTAATAGTGTCCCTACTCACATCTGAGACTGGCAAGAAACCAAAAAAAGAAAGAAAGTTTAATTATGCATATTTAATATGCATACTTACATCCATCGTCCTCCGTGATTTGCGGACTGAACATAGATGGCCTGTCACTCCTCCTTCCGTTGAATGCTACAGAGAGAGATATAGACAAAAGATTGAGTAGTAAGCTAATAGGCGTGGGTAGGTGTATATAGTTCAGTTTGCATTCTCAAATTTGCTGAGGCTGACATTTGTTCCCCTGGATGGTGTCACGTTTCCTGTGTTGATTGCTGTGGAAAGAGAGCCAGGGAGAGAAAGAGAATGAAGGAGTGTTTTAGGGCTGGGACCACTTATCAATAATTATCAATACATAAATTATCTGCACGCCGACATCAAAAGTTGTTCAATATATAGAAACTGATCTAAAGCGATCTCCAATGCTGCGTATCACCTTATGTTCTCTGTCACATCGGACGCTAATCTCACGAATCTTGCTTGTTAACTTACCGATAATTATCGATAACTTTGTCCCAATACATTGAGTTTTCAAAATTGCTTATCGTTCCAGCCCTTGTGTGTTTATGTGTGAGAGATATTAATGTCAGCATGTATGTTTCTATGTCCATACTCGCATTGTTTCTGTCACTCTGGCCTCTACATGGTCCATTGCTTGTTAAGAGCTACAGAGAGGGGGAAAAGGGAGAGATTGAGAGCAGTGGGAGAGAAAGAAAGTTGGACAGAGTGAGTGATTGAGTGCGTAAGAAACAATCAAGTTTTGTGTCTTTAGTGTCTATACTTACATCTGTCTGTAATCGTTTCTGCACAGGATGTAGACGGCCTGTTTGTCTTTCCTGTGTTGAGTGCTGCAGCAAATGAGTGACAGCTATAATCTTGGAATGCAAAGAGAAAGCTTGCCATAGCTAGCCGTACTTACATCTTGAGATTGTAGTCCTGTCTTCATCTATGCTTGCAGTGTTGAAGGCTAGACAGGGAGAGAGAAAAGAGTGTTAAAATAATGCCAAGAATAACTACATTTGTACAGCAATTCTCAACCAAAAAAGTTAGGTGCGCTGTGAGATGAAATATTTAAACATTGTGTATGGTCTATGCGGTTTGTCGTCACTCTCGTCATCCGCTATAAAGTGTCTGTTCTTCCTAAGACAAGTCAAGTGGTAGTTGTTCAGTGACTGAAGTAATGAGTAATAAGGACTAGCGATGAGGGTCTTCAGTACCGAGTGTTTTCCAACAACATCCCGTTTGCCACACAACTGCTTTCTTTGTGTCCTTACATTCATTTAGGTCTCGGTGGAGAATCATCAGAATCTGCAAGATCTGTGTAAAGCTCAGCCTCTGGCAATTTGAGTCTTGCTTCCTCATACCGTATCTATCAGAATAAAACAGTGAAAGTAACGACTTGAAATATGCAGTGAAAACAAGCAACTCATATAAATCTTGTTAGTATATAAAAGCCATGCATACCTTTGCTGAATATTATGTGCGCACTATATGGAATCCATTTTTCACCAGGAGCTTCTTTTGCTTTAATTGCTTTCACAATTTCATCATGTTTGTATGGTGGCCACATACAAGTATTATTTTTTTACCCACTCCTGGATTGCCGCCTCAACTTCATTGGTGGAGAAGACAAGCAAAGTGGATGTCATTAGAATTCAAAATGTGTAAATAAATAAATAAATAAATGAATAAAATGAATCAGATTGTAGAGAATAGCCTAATCAATGTCACTCACCACATTTTGCCACCACAAGTTTGCAAAGGATTTGAAAAGAAAATTAGCCAAGTAATCAATTAAGCGGTATGGAAAATAAATAAATAAAAATGTGTTAATTTTAGACTAAATTTTTTTGAGATCGAGATCTCATTTTCAAGAGAGACCTGTGTACACAAAAACAACAACAACAACAACAAAACAAACAAAATTCAAGACAAGTTATTCAAGACAATCCACATGCAGACAAAATAAGAAAGTCTACTAAGAAAAACAAGAGCAATCCCTATATAATGCATCACCCAGCAGTACCCTAATCTTCTCTAGGGAGACAAGTCGGTCCAATTCGAGTGAGTCTTGAAGCCTATTCCATCTATTAGGAGCGTAAAAGGTGAAAGCTGTCTTTTCTGACTGTATGCTTGCAAACATGTATGATATCCTGTAGCACTGAATCATAAAAGCGATGACATATACAATGGTAGCTTGCCACGTAAGGCTTTGTAAATTAACAAAAGGCAGTGTTGTTCTCTTCGAGCGGTAAGAGATGGCCACCTTACTTTCTCATAGAGAATACAATAATGTGCTCTAAGTCTATCGCCTGTTATAAATCTAAGAGCACTGTGTGATATGAAATGTCTTATGATTGGTTTGTGTGCAGGAGAGGAAGAACAGCAAACTTATTCCCCAGAGGCAGCCTCACACATTTGTACACAGGCCTAACTATCTCTAGGCACTGTAGGTGACAAGCTGCACACAATGCATACTCCTAGCTCTCTAGAATCAAGAGGGCATTTATATAGAGCCTCTTTGACTCTGTATTCCTGACACATTGCATATTATTATATATATATTGCACATTCCTGCCTTCATGTGCAGTGATATTCAGTACAGAAACCATTATGCAGTCATCTTTACTTGATATTCTCAGCACAAAACCATCAACACTGAGCGCTCTGAACTGATGCACATTTCCTGGAAGCCAGTCTGGCAAAGGCCCATGATGAATGTATTTCAGGAAGGTCTCCTGCTCACTGTGCAAAACGAAATTGCAGTCCCTCTCTTCACGTTCAGATAGTCTGCGGATAACATGAGCAAGGGGATTATCAGGTTTTCGAATCATTCTTTTGAGCTCACCCATAAAATTTTCAAAAGGAAAGCCAGAAATACTGTCAAGGTGACCATGCACTTTCACATCAGCAGCAAGATGTACCAGTGCATGAATATTGTACACTACATGCTCTTGACCATACAGCACACCATAATGCTGCACAAATGCCATGAGAAAAGAATGGTGATTCAAAGACAATGGTCTGGACTAGCAAAAAAAAAACAGAAGCATGAAGTTGTCATAAACCTGAGACTGCAAAACATCTTTCAATACAGTGGGACCAGTATACAGCAGAAACTGCTGCAGCTCTGTAGCTTTACATCTCAGCCTCTCCCTAAGTGCAAGAGGCTTTCTAGAATGCTTGAATAGAAGATATTCTAGTTTGTAAGGCACCAAGAGTACCTACCCACAATTCCAAAAGACGCATCATGACTCCTAAACAAAGTAAATGCATGTAATCATGAGGAAAGCCAGTAACCATATTTTTATTAACATCTGACAATGGACACCGAGTGAGGTGATGCTCCTCATCTGTTTTGCTAGTCTAAAAGACCTGTCTGTTCTGAGAGCTGCATCACTATCTGGGAATGTCATGCAGTGTTTTGTGTAAACCCCCTTTTGCAAGCATTTGTCACAGCCATAATAGCCAGTATGGGACTTTATATCCTTGATAAATGCCCTTGCAGCCGCATCACATATGACAGAGGTTACATGCAAGAAAACAGTCTTACCCTTGATGACAAATCCAGTCATCAAGGGCATACAGGGGGCACTGATGGTGGGTGTGGTGATGGCCATATGGCTTACAATTGAAGGCCCACAATACTACTTGAAAATTCACCACCATTATCACCATTTGGCCCAGAATCTAAATGCCGCAACAAACCTTGAATGTGGCCAGTTACACTTGGGCCACTTTTGGCCAAAGTAAAATGCCACATAAAAGTTACAAGTGGCCGGTTACAGTCGGGCCACTTTTGGCCCACTTGCAGTTGAAGCTAACTGGAGAAATACGCTTATCTTAAGGTAAGAATTTAGCTAAGCCTTAGCCTAAATTAAAAAATAACAGACAAAAATGGCAGCCAGACTTCTTCCGCTGGGTCTAAATAATGATGAAGAGAAGGAACACAGAAATGTAATGATAGAAAGGTTGATGAAACCTCAGGATGATGTGCTTAATTTCCCGGATAACGTATGATCTTTCATCAACATCACAGCCCAGCAATTCGACAAGGGATATCTGTGCAATGGCACCACATTACATACACTTCTCACAAGGTGCAGAGGTGCGGCGTATTAAGGATAGCAGGAAAATTAAGGTTAGCAGAAAAGGCTTTCATGCCATTAATGTTCAGGCAATAGATAGGGGATCACAACATGGTTATCTGACATTTGGTGGCAAAGTGGCCTGGGTCAACCCATGACTCATTCATCTTAAACACAATGTAGATACCCTCTTACTTCGATGAATAACCAAAATAGACTGGAAAATAGTTTCATCATGTTGTGTCTGCTTACAGTGACATAAATGCTTACCTCACGCTTACATCGCTCATAAGAAGTGCCGCAGCAGTATCTATGTCTGCTTGTGTCAATGTTGAGATGCCATGACATGAATGGTGGCTACCTTCAATATGCCCCAGAAAAAGTTTTTCATAAGAGCCACTGCATAAAATTTGCAGGATGGCTAACCTACCTGACCCTGAAGACATTCCTGCTGTGGTTGAAGATGAGGTCAACATTGACAGACAAGACGAAGCACCAACTGGCATTAACACCAGAGACAACCTCATACAAACGTATTTCAGCGGATGAGTACAACATGTACGGTACATGGGTGCAACATGTACAGTGACCTCCCGTACCATATTTGAGTGACTCCACTTTTATATGCCTAATTGAATCAAAATCATTTTTTAATTAATTGAGTTTATTGAACTGAGTTGTAGTAAAAACGTTCAAATATACTTAAGTTTAAACACATGTAAATAAATTAATATGTCTCAACAATTGCTTCAGTACTTTTCATAATTTATGTAATGATGATCAGCTCATATATCAAATAAATCTAAATTTTCATCTTGCAAAGTGTTTTCTAATTCTCTTTGAAAACGATTAGATTAGCATTGACAGTTGCATTTTAGCAATTACATTTTTTTCCATTCAAGTCTCAGTGTTTCCTGATTTTCCCTCATGATTCTGACTTTTTCCTGTGCAGTTACACAGGCTATATTTTTTTTACTAGAATGAAGTGTCACGCACTAGGAATGTGGCATGCTGCAAGCCCTACTGTGTTACCTGGCGGTGGTGGTGGAGGAGGAGGCTGCGGGTCAGCCCCTGTGTCCTCACCAGACCTCTGCTCTGGCACCAGAGGCAGCATGACCACTGCTGACACGTCCTCATCCTTCTCCTGGTGAGATGATGGAGTTGTAACTGGAGGTGAAGGCAGACCAGTCTCAGAGCCATTGGGGATCCCTTATAAAAGTAACAAAAAAAACATTAGTCCTACGTTACGACTGAACTTTCTTTTGATCGGCTCGCTAATAGGCCAATAATGACAAGCAACGGATACAAGTATATAACTATAACTATGGAAACTTTCTTTAGTCAAGTAGAGGAACTCACTGTACATCTAGGAACTCACTGTACATCTCCGGCTAGCTTACAGTGACCGTTAACTGACGTGGTAAACTTACCTTCAGTATGAACTTCTCCGATCGAGCTGAGGATACGCTGTTCCAGGTCGGTAAGGGGTAAGACTGTTTTACTTATGTTTCTCTTGTACATCATCACCCTCTTTTCTTCACATCGCTTACAATGGTGGTCCATTTCTTTTTCACTGCCTCCGATGATCTGGGGATGCCGCATACAGCTGTGACAGCCATCGGCAACGTCTTGCAACTTCCTCTCCGTCTCCTGCCCAGTTAAGTGGGAGGAAAACTTACCCAAAATGATGTGTTTCCTCTCCTCCACTGCACACACACCAAGGCCTCTGTCTCGTCATGTCTAAAATTGAAGGCCCTTCTCTTTTTATCACCAATATTAGACATTGCGGTGTACTGTATAATGTCTCACAATGCCTCACAATACATATTGTCACATTTTTATGTTGCGATATATTGAATTTCGATATATCATCCCATCCCTACTACTTATGGGTGCACAGGCTGTTCTAGTAATTCTCTTGTTGTATATGACGCATATGGATGTACAGAATAAGATTTCACTGAATCTCTCAACCAATTATTGAAATTAAGTTTTTATGAAAGGTCAGAGTTGAGAAATTTACCAAGGAAAATAGTAATGCATAGACTTAGACTTTACTTTATTGCCATGGCTTTATAAGTAAATTTGTCCAAAATGCTGCAGTGAAATAATTTAATGTTTATAGTGCAGATAGTCTGAGACTTAACAAAGAAGAATGGACTACCTGGCATGTCTCTTATTTTATATGGCAAATATACAAATTGAGCTTTCGGCTGATTTAAATATAATATGTTAATGTTAATAAGTTAATATGTTAATAATATGTTCAAAAGGCAATGGTGGTGATAAAGTGTGTAACAGGATCATGTTTCCCCTTGTTATCTATTGAATAAATATTTCTACATTACATTACATTTATAACACGGCTGACTCATTGTACCATGCTGCATTTTGAAAGCTAATACACACAACGACACTCCATAAAACATAATCTGTTGAACTTCGTAACGTCACATTCAATTAATCTGCCAGGGATCTTTTGCTGGAATTATACTATCGGATTTCATTTTAAGGTTTCTATCTGTGTAACCAATGTAATATCCCATTCCATTTGGTCTAAGATCTGCGTTTATTATTTGACCTCATTAAAGTCAACAGTAGACCCATGTAGGCCTGAATAAAAGAAATGTGTAGGCATGAGCGAAGGTGTGCAAGTAAACAAATCCATGTTTCAAAAATACAGTCAAGTTTAAAAAATAACGCACAGTACCACGGACAAAGCCTTCAGTAAATATACCCTATTTATTTGTATAATTTAGGACTATGAACATTTTAGCTATATATTTAGATGTCAGGAATTATTTTTCTTATTAACAACAAAAGGATAGTCCAACCACACGAAGCCAAGTCACCGGCTCCGTGTTTTAACTGACAGCTCTAGACTGCCGGTTAAAAGACTAGAGGACTATTGGAAGACTATAACATTCTGTAACAGATAAACAAGAGTAAAGGGAAATATACCTAGGCCTATACATTACTTTTTAAACAAGTTGGTGTTCCCTGGTTTCTCCTGTTGACCTTTACTTGCTAAGTTGTGGTTTCAGTTACTTGCCATGTCATCCTCATCTTATCCTCAAGACAGGTGAAAATAAGAGAAATATAATTTTTACAGACCCTATATCATCAGCATCATTGCTTCCCTCGTCTCTGCCGTGCTCTGTTTGGGCAGGAAGAAAGATGTCAATTACCATTTAACATGTTCGTTCAGACCAGCAGCACTTTTACTGTGAAACTGAGCTCCGTCCTGTCCGGAAATCAGAGTTGTTCTGTCCACACCTCCGCAATACTTACTCCCTTTGACAATCTAAAAGCCAAAAGGAAAAATACACATCTCTCTTTACTTTTCTGTCAACTCAAATGCAAAAAGCAAAAAGGCAGTAAAATCGCTATTTTATTTATTGCCCTTAAATGAGTAAAACAATTGTTTCGAAGGTACACGCATTCTCTGCGGCTATTGCTCTTAGCGTGGCACTGTGCTTGAAAAAGCGAAAATGAATAAGCAAATAAACAAATGAAACGCAAATTTTAAATGTCTTTTTAAATAACATTTTGCAAATTGATTTATAAATTCAGTCATTCATTTGTCCATTTAATTGTTTTATCCTACTATAAATGAGGAAAACTCTTGTCCGTCTGTCCGCATCCATTTTGCTCCTCATGGGTCGGCCAATCAATCTGAAACTGCACATGGGCATTGAGCATTGGCATAGGCAGGGACTGACGGAGCTGATTTTTCCATTTTCACAAATTTACGCTGTTTATGCGCCTTTTTGGCAAGTCTGCGCGGAGTTGTGGCACGCGCATCCCCGGGTAGGGACTAGTAAATTAATAATTACATTTTTATTAAATGGCCCATTTAAAAGCGTTTGAATGAATCGGTTTATAAACAGTTTCATTAAACGGGCCATTTAAAAGCATTTTGTTTAATCGGTTTACAAATTGAATCATGTCTTTTTTAAAGGCATACTGAGTAGGATTTCGCTGGTTGTGGCTTGTAAACACAAATTTCAAAGTTGACCCCTCCTCCCTGCAGACAAGGCTTGTTCAATAATGAGAGTGAATCTGGGGGTTGGCTTTCACCTGTTGGCGAGTACTGAAGCAGAGGATGGGGATGAAGAGTGACGTGGAGTTCTGCTGGACCGGTAGGCACCAGTTATCTTAACTATCAACTTTTCTACTACAAAGAAGCTACGCTAACAACGGCGGCTAGCTGTCAGCTCACGACACACACTAGCTCTGACCAGAACTCCAGTTACTCTGTATTAGACTTGGGGATCGCTACAGTAGCAAGCATGGCTTTTAGATATAAACTGATTCAGCAGTGGTTTTGGTTGCAAGTGGACACACCCACTGCTTAAAGGTTGACGCCCAGAAACATCCCGAACATTCAGAAATGAGAGAATCCAGGCAGAGGGCAGGCTCTCTGCAGACACACACACTGTCACGGCCATAAGTAATGATTGAGTAGGATCATTTTTGCATGAGTTTATGCTATTTCAAGGGGGAAAATCCTGCTCAGTATGCCTTTAATTAACTACTGATAATTAATCACTGTGCTAGCCTGTGATAATTCCTGCGGCACATGCAGGACTCCATAAAAGGGAATGCTTGAAGGAATAAAAAGATGAGTTCAGCTTTCTTTACTCTTGGGACTGTTTGGGATTAAATCTATTAAGTGATTTATTATAATTAATAGTAATACTGCTCATCACAAAATGTTTAATAATCCTTGTCTTTATGAAGTGCACAACATATGTTATGATTTCATGATCAAGTGGAAGCACTTTTTCACACTTCACATCCCTTTTCGCACCACTGTCACAGTCACTACCTGTAAACAACCCGCAGATATAGAGTGATACTAACTGCTTGGTTTGGAAATGGGAAAAAAAAACATAATCGTTGACAATCCTGTAAAACTTTTAATGAACAACAAAATAAAGAGAATGATGATTAATACAACCAATAAACATACATGTTTTCAATTTCCAATCTTAAAGGCATTATTCTGTTTCAGTGACAATCAGCACAAAGTTTTCCAAACTCAAAACAATTTGAACCTTTCCAAGACTACATTGATTTTTGCCTTCCTCTAACTCCGCTACATGAAAAACTATTCAAAGACATAAACATTTTAAGAATTAACAGTACAAAATCATTTAATTAGATTGTCTATAGATCTTTTGGACCTTTGTCACAAAGGCAGCGTAACTGTAAATGGGCATGACTGATTTCATAAGATCACTGTTTCCTTTGATGAAAGCATATACCACCTTATGACTGACTGCTTCCAAAGTTAGGGATAGCATCTATAATGTTTGATTCTCATATTCAACGTTAGACAGTTCAAAAATCTTCCATGAGAAAATCTGTCTGGTGACAGTGCAAACTATGGTGGCATACATTTTTGTGCAGTGTCTTAAAGCTGGGATAGGCAATTTTTTTGAGAACCATTTTGGTAATATTTAGTGAAATTCTCTTTACATCTTTTATTAATTTATTGCATTGCTTATTGATTTATTGATAGCTTTAAAGCCACTCTAGAATCTCAGGGTGCCTGAATCTTAAAAACCAATCAGGACAGCTGTCTGGAAGGAGGCGTCCCGCCCCTGCCTGTCAATAACATGTGCACATAGCTCAGTCTAGTTCTGACCTCCCTGCAAACTTCAGAGAGAAAACAAATATATCCACAGAAGACATGAGGCGAAACAGCCGTAATCCAAACTGAATACTGGGACTGGAATAAACTTGTTGTGCAAGGAAGCCAGTTATTTTCCTAACTGCAGAAGACCTGCTCATCAGGAAGGAGCCACATTCAGGTCAGTCAGTCATTAACAATATTTCAGTAATAAGTAGACTGAGCTAGCGGAGCTGTGTTTCGTACAAAAGGTTTATCAAATTTGCCCGAGATGGCCGCTCTCTCTCTCCAGTGTAGAGTGAACCTTGTTTGACCAAAGTTTGTATGTCAATATCACAATGGCTAATCTATGCTGACAAAAATGATTTTTGCTGGCGAATGTTTTAGCTACAACTATATTGAACTAGCAGAGCTGTGTTGTGAGTAAAACATTTGGAATTTATTAAGTTTGCCCCTCGAGCATGATTTCAAATTTCAAATTCTTGCTCATTTCTACAAAGTTGTCTATCCCAGCTTTAATAGGTGTGGAGGCTGGGATTGACAATATTTACAGTTACACTTTACCTGTTGTGATCTGGTCGATTTTTGCTACCTACGCTGCGTTCCAAGTCAAAAGTTGGAAATTCCCAGCTGGTAGGTCGTAATTACAACCTCCATGTGTTCCAGCGGTCCAGCACAGAAAACCCAGGGAAGAAACATGGATGCCCGCAGTTTTTTTTACCCAACTTAAAATACTGCTCCCCGAGCAACAACTAGTTGTGTATTTCGAGGATTACAAACAGGTTTAAAGTAATGTAGTGTTTACGGTATATGCCGCCATGTTGACGCCAGCTAACTACAACTTAGAAAACCCAGGGTTGAAAAATCTTGCCCAAGTTTCCAACTTGGAATTGCGACTTGAAGGGCTGTTCCATTGCACTTTTCCTAGTAGGAAGTTGGAATTTCCGACTTTCCGACATCTCTGGAAAGCAGCACTATTTCAGAACTGCAGCAGGACATCAATTTTATTTTTTTTGCCTTTTGATATTTCCTATTTGCATGCATTCAGTTGGGGTCCATAGAAGCACCTTTATATATCATGATATAGCACCATTTTACATATAGTTTTGCTATTATATTGGGACCCAACTGTTGGCATGCATAAACTCTAACTCTTGTTTTCTTGGTTATGATTTCTAAACGTTGCAACGTTTCGAACATTACAAGGCAAGTAATGAATATTCATACAGTACCATACATGTAGAACATGAACTAATACAGTACACACATTAAAGAAAAGTGCTAGAATACAAAACAATTGCTTCCTTGTTTTTGAGTCTTAATATTCTACAGGACTATAGGACACACCAATGTATTACATTACATTTATCTAAATATACACTTTTCATATTCACATTTCCACTTTGTCATTTCATTTTTAAATCATTACCAAACATGTATATCTCTAAAATCCCCACTGCAAAAATTCCATGTTAAACACAAGACAAAAGAAATCAAAAAATCTTCTTCAGTACCCATACATTCACATCACACTACCTACACAACTATAAATTAGCAACACACATATTTAAACATTGTCAAAGTGAATCCCATTTCTTTCCTTTGAATGCTTACTATTGTAGGAGGTTAGCAAGACATTTTAGAGTTTGTTTGATAATTCTCAATCGAAATTCCTACACATGATTGCGTCATTCACATTTTGTTTAGTGGAAATTTATAGCACTATTTTTCTCTATAGGAACAATTTCTATGTTGGCTTTGACAAGTGGCCTTTTTCCAAATTTATATCTACTAAAAGAAAGCACATGAATCAAAATTCAAATAGAAAAAAAATACAACTTGCAAAGATGCTTTAAGGCATAAGGGTTGGAAACATTAGATCTATAACAGTCCATATCAATTTCATTCAAGTTGTTCATAACAGACCAACACAGCCCTCTTTAATGACCTCTAATGCTCTTTGCAGACTATCCAACCTTATTTAAATCACCAAATATGTCAAATATCATGCATCTTCTCATATCTCACAGGGCTTAAGGTAAATAAAAGCAAATAAATATAAATATATCAATTACCTATTTTTTATTATGCAAATAAGTAACTAACAGTACTATGGATAATGAACAAAGCATGTCTACCATACTTGACTACAAAATAAATATTAGAAGTATTCTGTGATGAATATTTTATTTTATGTTAAAATTCATAACATTTTTTGATTATCACTAGATTTTGGAGGAAGAAAAGGGGGGAGGGGGATTTGCACATAAGTAAAGTGCTTATTTTATAATAGGGTCACTAGTTTTACCCACAATGGCTGTAAAGACAAAAAAGGTCATCTGAGACATTTTTTTCAGCAACACCTGCGGTAAGAAATTAGTTAAAACTCTATAATAATATGGCATACTGCAAAGAAAATGAGACACATTGAACAACAATAAGGGGGCTTTTTATGATTGAACTATCACCAAAATCCAGTACTAGATTATTTTGATTCTAAAATTGGATCAAATAAGATAAATTATGTTTTGGAGCTGAGGTAATGTGATGACCCTCCCACTCCCATTTTCCTTTGTCCAATACATACTGTACATCTCACTCAGACTGGCCCCATACAATTTTGTGTCACAATTTCGTGAAATGAGCACAATGTCATAAACTCCAAAACCAGTGCTCTGTATACGAAAAGTGAGAGAAATCTGAATTGAAATGGCATTGTGGAAAGTAAGGGTGTGGTGTGTGTGTGTGTGTGTGTGTGTGTGTGTGTGTGGGGGGGGGGGTAACCCTTCTCCATGGCGAACACATGAAAATGGCATGCCCAATTCATGCTATTGTCACATAATCCAGACATTGTTCATGTCCACAACATGTAATCTGTTTGTGAGTTTGTGCTCATTTCATGAAATTTTGTGAGACTGTGTTGTCTCAATAGATCTGACAATGATTATTTAACGTGGCTTGTTTGAGGAACTAATAGACACAAAATGTTTTATCCCAGTGGATACAGCAAATAATGATAATCAATAGTGATAATCCAAGTAGACGCTACAAAAGCATGCCAGTCACACCACTGAAGTCCCTCATTGAAAAGGGGTCGCAGTGGTTCAGGTAAAATAACACTGAGATGAATGCTATTAGCTATTAACCATGATCTGGATTATTTAATTTTAACTGCGGCTCATTAGATTATAATAAGCAGCAGGGATGCCTATGGCGCAACGATTCAAGTGCATGATTGTCACTATACTCCAAAAGCATGGATTTAAATGGTCCCTCCATGTCAGTTGACTAAGGGCTTGTTCACACAGGAGGAGAAACGGATGCTGCGTAGTGAAGCCCGCTTCCTTTCGACGCCCATGTTATTGGTTCAGACTGTTCACACCCACACGTATTTTCTCTGATGCGGCACGCACATATTTCACAGAAATGCACAATGAAAATACACTGTCGATATTTATATCCTATCACCACAGACGCACATATATATTCAGTGATCAACTTATCAGAGGCTATCCCTGTTGTTCTACAGTCATTGTAGGATGATGATCTTATCTGGCTTTGAATTATCACTTGCCTTTTGAAAATTGGGTCTGTTATTGAATAGCCACAAAAATATATAAAAAGAGATGCTTAGATTTGTCTTTTTTTAAGCTACCTAATTTATTTAGGCCTATGTTATTTAACCTCTTCTTCCCTGTCGCCCCCACCACTGGGTCCATCATTACAAATGCAGGTTGCACGGCCAAGCTTCGTTCAAACCCACAGAACTTTATTTTAAATTCTAGTCAAAATAACAAGTTTTCCAAAGACACCAAATATGTCATGCTGAATTACAGGGAAATGTGTATCAAATGATGCACAATCATCTAAAATTCAGAAAAACATGGCGTCTTGTATTTGAATATTTCATTCAATATAAGCAGCTAGAGCTTCAACAAAGAGTTGGAACAGCAGATACAGAATGTGGATGTGACATTGTTGTACAGTTAGGACATTTTTTTTTATAACTTTGAAGCTGCTTAAGGGGAAATTTAAGAGTAAAGTTAGCTAAAGTCAGGGAACAAGGGGTTAAATAGAGAAAGAGGGAGAGAGAGAGAGAGAGAGACATAGGAGTCCCATAGTCTTTCCTAATGATTGCCTAATCACAAGCCATGACTGGCTGAGAAAAATCCTAAACGTCACTGCTTTGATATGCGAGAGTCTGTGAAGAAAGGGGGAAAGCGAAAAATAACGGATCATACGTTGTTAATCCCCGACATAGAAAAGCACAGCGAGACATCAGCATCGTTTCTACAAAGATGAACCTTGGGATGTTGTTGCCTTCGCTGTTGGACCACAATGTAAGTAGCGTACAGTCTATTTTCACGGGGCATTTCTCCTCCTGTGGTGCAGGAGGGCTACCGGACGGCACGTAAAAATAGTCTGAACAGCCCAGCGGCGCTCACACGTGTAAATCGCACTACGAGGCCATTTGTGTCCCGTGTGAACAAGCCATAAAAAGCAGCAGAACCAAAGTGCAGGTATTATTTAAAGTGCTTTTTGGAGAGATGCTTGGGTTCTAAAAGAAAGATGACCGATGTACCTTTTAGGAATTTCCAGGAGAGAAAATGACACATCTTTTACTCTAGCTATATCTTGGCCGAAGCATGATTTTTATCATTTTGACTTCTAAGGAACTGTGATCGTTATTAAAGCCTGAATCTAAAGCCAAACTCGCTGGACAAAGATGCATCAAATAGGCGACAAAGAGTCGAGTATGAATTCTAATATGCACCAAATAAAAGCAACATTTTTCTGTTTCAGATGAAATATGACATCCAAATAAATGTTGGAATAAATTGTGCTTTGAATTATTCTTCTCACATTACTTTGTATAACTTTTGCCATTGGTACTGAAATTGACTCATTGAATCATTGAAAGTCCATGCCATAACGCAGACACTACAAAGTATACACCAAACCTAACTATTCTTGTGCTTTTCATGCACCTCTTTTCTATAGACATTATAAGGCTTGATTGCCACCATTAAATATCTTACATTTACACGTATTTTTCTTTACAGACACGTTTTTCGCTTTTTTTTCTCTCCATAGACCAATCTTTTATTTCATTAGATCTCCTCCCTAGTGAGCAGAGAGTTGACAGCATCCACTTGAAAACTGCAGTATGCCATCAGTTTACATGGAGACTTAGGACCCGATTCAGACAGCGTAAAGTTGTGAGGGTCTTGTGTGGTTTGAGATCTGCATGATTTGGTCCTGCCTTACCTTGCACACAGGTTTATTTCAAATCTTGGCTTCTTTGTCTATTCCATCGGTATGGTGGGAAATTGGGCCATGGACTTTTTTTCATGTTTTTCTGCCGAGGCAATGCCTTTCACTACTTTAGTTCAGTTTTGGTTAGGACGAATGCAAGAAGGTAGAACTGGAAACAACCGTGGGACGTTATTTGGATAAAAACGTAACATATACTTTACAAAACCTGAAATCATTTTAGGCTTCTGCATTTGTTTATCTATATCACTCAAATAAATATTTTCTATATCAAAAAATACATTTTATATCAAAAGATGAATTGCTTAATGACAATTACGTTCTGCTCAACTCACAAGCCACTCTCCAGGTGCACTGCTCACTGCATCGAAACTTTGTTACACTCATGTCAATGTCTGTATGCCATACCAACTAAATGTTAAAGGAAAGTTTTCTTTTCCTGTTTCTATAAATCTCTTGGTGCCCTGCTGGTCACACTCATACACTCGATGGCAGTCAATGATGTTTGGAAAAGCCACATGATGGAATCTGTCTTTGACCATGCGTTTTTAGGTGCCAGTGCCTGGCAAACATATACTATTCTTTGGTGCATCTGTTTATTGCCATTAAAAAAATGCACCAGGCAACGGGAGATTGAGGTCTGAGATATTCCGACAACATCCCTGGACAATCTTTAAAACCTGTCTTCATTATGGAGAAGGTGCATTTTACCACGAGTACCTCAGGCAGGCATGTCTGCTGGGCAATTTGGCTCTGCAAATCTAAGTCACGGGACAGCACAGCTCGAAAACGATCTTGAAAACATAAATGGCAGTACACATCAACATAGCTTAGTTATGGGGAGTTGTCAAATAGCACTAAATGACATTGCAATTATCCATAGACCGATCAACAGCATTGCACAGTTCAAGTTATCTCCTTCAAGTTTTTGTGATTCAAATCATATGCTGTTTGAGGTCTTTCTTGTTTCACATCAGGGAAAAGATGGGAGCGCTAGACATACTGCAGATTTTTGGGTGTGTAAGGAAAGGAGCTTACAAATCGATTTAAGTAAGTCAGAATCTGCATATCATAATGTGAAGGTGGACACACCTTGATTTACATATTCATCACTTCAAGGTCTCATCTTGCAGAAGGCCTCAAATCACCACAGTAACTTTGGGTTGGAATCAGCGGAGTGCAAAAACTGACTTGAACACCACTGTACAGAGTCTGAATCGGGCCCTTTGTCATTAGTAGAATGGGCAAGATTCATTCTGACTGTTCTTCCATGCAGGGCAAATATACACTAAGCATTCAAGCTCTAATGGAGAAACAACACTTTATGCACTCTTGCAGGGGGAAAAAAGGGGGTCATGGGGGGGGTTAGCTTAGAGCCAAAAAGAACACACAATTAAGACATTGACACGTTCACACAACTTCATAACATCCTTGTCAGTAGATACAAGGGTAAGGTAAAATACGAGATAGACAAATAGAGTACATTGGTAACTGGTACAAATAACTTTTAAAGCCCTGTTTAAGCAAGATGTTAAGCCCTTTCTCTATTTATCTATCAAACCTACCAATGATCACACAGGTGTTCATAGATGTAAAGGTAATAAGTACATTTAATCGCTAATTTGAGGTTCAGCGTTTATTTCTATCTTGGCTTATCGGTTTGTGGCATAATACCCACTGCCATTTTCCAAGACATCAAAGGGACCTGTGACAAGCGCAAATTTTATGGCTTGAGGGAACATTTGGACATTTTGTCTTAGCCACCCTCCATGGGTCTCAACAAATTTGTATGACAGCAATAGAAAATGTGTGATTAATGTTTTAGAGACATGCACATTTCCATAGCACCACAGATTGTCAAAATGATTTAAAATACAAAACTATAGTATGGAATAGTATCAAAAAATTTCTTTAAATCAATCAAACAAGCAATTTTCCTCCACATTAACTAGTGCATTTGGGAGAAATTACCCTACTTTGTGTTATGGCACTAAGAAAGAACTCACAAAAGTCATCATGGTCATTTTGATGTTCTTCTCTTTGATGTGTCACTTAAAATATCAAATAGCGAGTAAGGGTCAAAGGGGCATTTAGGTCTAGCTATAAAGTGGAGATCTCAATGTTTCAAGTATCCACAAGGTTTTCAAAGGCATCACAACATTCACTTTTGAAGTGTTTCTGGGTCTTCAGGAGCAGCTGTTGATAAGGCGATACTAAAGATTAGATGAACATCTCTTTTGTGCTCAGCAGATCACAAGTAAAATACCTTTCCTTCAGCAGTGGACATGTGTTAAATCTGAGATGAGGCTATAATAACCACATATCTGAATGCAATTACAGCAACACACTTATCTTTAAATAGTTAGATCTATACCTCGTCTGACACCTGTCAGACCTGTTTTCTCTTTTTTATCTTAACTGGACAGATGGTGAGAAGACATCATTGTTCTCTCACTACCTATTTACATAGTAGCCTATTCTTATGGCTAAATCGCCAATTAAATCCAAAGCAAACTTTTTTAATATTTGTCTTGGGTAATAGAGTTTTCAAATTTGATTTCATAGTGCAAATCACAAATGCAAAAAACACATGCCAATATGTGCATTCATAGGTTAAATGAGACAGGAAAAGGCTAACCATGACAAAAAATGGGAAAGTGCTTGTTGACAAAAGTCAACAGCTTTTACCACCCACCAAGTACCAAATGCTGGTAACAGTTGCCTTTGGGATAAATTGATAAGGGTCACCCACCACATGGGCTGGTATCCTTTTGAGAGTAATATAATTTTTGCCCGTTCACAAACTTTGTCCCTGCTGACCACCAGACAGTGAGCCAATCAAATTAATGCAACATAATGGCTCTGTATCAAACAGGCTTCTGATTGGCTGCCTGTTATGCCGGCTCTATACAAAGTGGTGGCGTCTGAACATAACTTCAACACTGTGTGTGTGTGTGTGTGAGAGAGAGAGAGAGAGAGTGTGTGTGTGTGTGTGTGTGTGTGTGTGTGTGGGGGGGGGGGGGGTCTGGTGGGGAGAATGCTTCTAAATGCTCTCTTGTAAATTGAATTCTGTTGATGATGAATTACAAACTTGATCCATTGTATAATTGCACGGAATAGCATTGAAAACGGATAGTATGACGTATTTCTAAGAAAAATGGATAGGCTTGTTCATTATTATGGTAAAGTTATTGTTGGTAGGGTGATTTTAGTTTGTCAGCCCTGGTCAGATGAGCCAAGAAAGTTAATTTGGGACACTGCATTGGGGAAGGTTAATCAAGGAAAATGTTTAGGTTATTGTCACGTTTGCCCATTTCCTTTAATATTAAATAACCCCTAATAGCCTAGATGCATGAAAAAGCACATACTGCCAAGGTCAATCCTGGTCCTCACTGTCCTGGCGAGGCTCTGCCCTCTTCTCTTTGTGACAGGAAAAAATCCGTCGCATCTCCTCTTCATACCTGATGAAATTCTCTCCAAATCTGGCCCAGGCTTTTAGGGGAACTGTAATTGTGTTCCTGTAAGGCTGCCGCACTTCACTAATTTTCAGAAAGACACCATACCGGTTAGAACCGACATCAAAGTAAAACCTCTTGTTGTCAACCCGAAAGGACGCCGCTTCTGGAAGCTCGGGATTCTCGTCGTGGTTCCTGGTGCCTCTTCCGCGGTCGTCGGCGTCTTCGTTACCGTAGTCTTCAATCAGCTGTGACAGCGCGTCTCTGAACTCGATGAGCCCTTGGGCCGGCAGGACTATGGTCTGCTCGATGCCCTGGCCATAGTAACCCATTGTGCCGTGTCCTTTGCTGACAGTCTGCCTGATGCGGAGGAACCTGCCTCTCTGGTTCTCTTTAAGATCCAAATAGTACTTCCTATTGTCTCTCTCAATAAACTCACTCTTTAGGACGCGGTGGGCATGCTCCTCAGATGCTGCAGAGCCGGTGGGGGACACGGATGCTGCGTGGTGCTCCTGCTGCCTCCTGCGGGAGTCATGCGGGCGACCCTGGCCGTTGTTCTGCTCCTCCGGCCGCGGCGGCGCTAGGCCCCCCCGCAGTCCGATGCGAGCGTAATACTCAATGAAGTCTCCCAGACAATACCGCAGATCGGGTGCCATCGACATAGACAGCGTCAGTTTGCTCTTCCTGATATTGTCATGACGGCCTCTTCCGATCCACACCTCGGCGATTTTCAGGAAGCGTCCGCGTACGCTTTGCTTCACGTCCAGATAGAATCGTTTCTTCTGGATGTCGACGCGCTTGGAAGCCAACTCCTGGATGTCGATGCCCTGCTGCTGCTGCTGCTGCTGCTGCTGCGAACCCGTTTGAACATACTGCTGAGGATATGCGGCTCTAGGCAAAGAATCTGATGTAATTCTGCCTCTGCCTCTTTCCATCCCTCTGGAACATGCATCAGCCATCGCGATTTAGATTCCGCCACTATATAGCACACCACAAAGCAATCCCCCCATCCTTTGCCAGCGAATTCGCGGATAAAGTAAGCGTATTCATACGGCAGCTGGCTTTGTAGCCGCTGTAAACGGTGACAAGTTCGAAAGATACCTCGAATGACCTGAAAATGGCAGCTACCGGGCTGGAGTCATCAGCTGACCGAGTTTCTGTGTCCCGATTAAAGGTCAAGCGCGACGTTTGCTGCTATTTCCATCGCTAACTTCCATCCCGTCGTTCCATCATCTATTTCACAACACTTTTACCTCGAGAGTCAGAGAAGCAGGCAGCCGGCTGGAATGAGAGGAGGCGGCCAATCCAGGGTCTCTTTTCAGGGCGATGCTTCAGACAGCTAGATGAACCCAATGAACCCATCCACCCCCCCTCCCGGCAGCAAAATCCCCCAATTAAAGAGACAACGATGAATAGTTTGCATCACAAGCTCAACTGCAGCTATTATAATAGGAATAGCTATTTTGGGGGAATTAACGGAGCCTACTGCAGTCCTTGATTTCAGACCATTATTTAGTCAGTGAATTACATATAGCTCAGAGTATAGAACCATAATCCATAGAATAAAACACAGCTGTTGAAGGACAGATTGGTAGGCCTATGTGTGTGCACATATTGCTTAACACGATCCAACAGTAGCCACATCATTCAAGTCAGTTAGTTATAAAGCACTTTAAACAAACAGGGTTGGTACAAAGTGCCTAACAGAAAACAATGGACACATACAGTATAGG
The DNA here is from genome assembly GCF_048128805.1 of Centroberyx gerrardi. Classification (NCBI taxonomy): domain Eukaryota; kingdom Metazoa; phylum Chordata; class Actinopteri; order Beryciformes; family Berycidae; genus Centroberyx; species Centroberyx gerrardi. The sequence goes on from NC_135998.1 coordinate 32,905,222, forward strand.
CCTACAGATAAACAGCAGTAATCCCGAAGCAGTAATCCCTTAAAATAACCTTATTTTCATTCATTTATATGAATTCACCCCTTAATTCATGCAAAATCCCCATAAAATTAATTAAGGGAGTTGGTAATGCAGGAGATCGAAACCTCCTTAAACACCCCCTTAATCTTTACTCCTTACTTTCTAATTTAAGAAAGTTCATTTCCACTTAATAACCCAGTAAACCATGCACAAAAGGCATGAAAAATCCCTTAATCACTAGTATCTCTGTGAATCAACCTATGAATAATTCCCTTATAAACCAATGATACTAACCTTATTTTTGTAAAGCTGTTATTTTTAATGGATAATTAATGTTTATGTAATGGAGAAATCAAGGACATTTAAGGGATAAAATTAAGGGATTTGGTTTCGTAGTGAAACAAAACATGAAAACAAGAATGTAAGTATGCATGAAAAGAAAGGCAGGGGAAAGAGACGAATGCAAAGGAACGGCCTTTGTCCAGTGTATTAACCTGTGTATTAACCTATGAAAAAGTATCATAATTAGTACACAATTTTACTGTGTATAGGTACTTGATTAAAATTTACTCATTTTCATGTTCACAGCACAATGCAGCACAGGTTGTAGGATAATGAAACGTAATAGAACTTTAGTGCAATGTTACCTTTAGTCTTATACATTTAAAAATTCTAGTCAGTGACAAACTACCACAAAATACAAAAGGAGGAAACAGAAATACTAATGCACGTTTTAATCCATACTTTTATATGTAATATCATAGGATAGTACAGTGTATTTACACGTTATTGAAGGTGTCTGTATGCTACAATAAAACTCCTAATCCATTAGACACAATACTAAATCATGGACTAGTCATTTCCAACTGAAACATAATTTACATTTTGTTACATATAATACCTTAGGATTATACAATGTTTGTTAAATTGGAATGGCTTCATTAAAGTAAGGTGTAACATTGCAGTTCCAATTGTGTAATTACATTGTACTTACTTAGATTGTGGTTTTTGGATTGGATTGGTTTGATTTTATTCAAATAAAGTGTAACATGGCATGTAAAACTGTGTATTTACATTGTACTTACATTGCAGCTATTAAGCAATGAGAGACACCATACCTATCCCAAACTCTTAAAGAAAATCCATATTTACATAATACCTAAATTGGAATGGCTTCATTACAGTATATTACTGCAGTTATACCTGTGTATTTACATTGTATTTGTGCTACAGTAACACTCCTAATCTAGAGACACAATACCAACCCATGGACTAAGGGAACAAAAAACATAATCCACATTTAGATACATGTAAATCCTTAGGATTGTACAATTTACTTGTTAACCTGAGCTGGCTTCATAGAAGATACACTAATGGTTTTACAATACCAAAAGTACAGATTGTAGTAAATGACACAGTAATACTGTGTACTTTGTATACACAGGTTGCAGTTTTTCTCAGTTGATATGACACATTTCTCCAAATTAAGGTCCATGCTCTCAAAACAATTCACACAGCCATCTAAACCCTTGACAATTCTGTAAAACTAACTGTACATTTTTTATTATTTATTTATTTTTTTACAAAACTACATATTTAATTTTTCCAAATGCTAAACACAAAATTCTCCAAACTAAGGTTCATGCTCTCAAGACAGTTCACAAAGCTTTCTAAACTGTTTAGAATTTTGCAAAACAACTACCGTAAATCCTCTGGCCTGTCGGAAATAAAAGGGTTGATGAGGAATAGTCATTGGCTACAACGGCAACGGTGTTTGTGGTTTCTCTTGAAGTGATCACTTTCATCATGTTCATCAGTGCTTCTACCTCCTTACTGTATAACACATAGACAAATACGGAAAAATCACCAAAACTGACAAATCCCTTACATGTGAAACTGTAAATATTACATATTATAGTATTTCCAAAAGTGTGAGGAACAGACATTTTGCTTATTGTAAATTCAAGTTCAAGTTCAATTTATTTAAAGTGAATTATCACAAGTCCCAACACACTTTATAAAAGATAAATTTAAAAGAACAGTAAAACAGCTCATATCACATATAATATGATATAATATTATATAAGATAGCATAAAACAAAGATGAAACAATACAAAGGAAATAAAACAGTACATAAGGAAGAAGAATGTTACATGATATTGGATATTGGACCAGCTAGACTGTTTAGGTTACACCACAGAATTAAAAGAATAAGTATGTTTTAAGTAAGGAAAATGTTTCATCAACAAATTATGGATAAAATTCCATAAAAGGAGTTGAAGTCATTGAAGTAGTAATTGCAGTAGTATTAGTTGTAGTAGTACGTGTAGTATAAGTTGGAGTAGCAGTAGCAGTATTAGTAGTGGTCGTAACAATGGTTTTATTAGTATACTAATACTATATTAGCATCAGCAATTCAATCAGGAGAGACTAGGATGAACGCTCAAATTAAAAACTTTATTCATGACATGAAACATGATGGAAACTTTGGCGTAAGCTCCATGGAGGAACTCCCATTCGTGAAGTTAGGAGTACATACGGGATGGACGTAGGAATTAGGAAGCCCCGCCCCCCTGGGGAGTTCCTCTGGAGCCTGGACATTGGTGGTGATGGGGTGGAGGAGGGACGAAGGTAAGCACAGCCACTGTAGTGACAGCAGCATACAGCATAGATCTGTGAGTAGCACAATAGAATAGTAGGTGACGTGTTTATACTCCCGTCACTTAGACGACTGGCTCTCTGAAAAAGAGAGGGAAGTGACGGCTAACTCTGATTGGTTCTCTGGAAAAAAAGGCGGAGATTGTTTGCCAACTCTGATTGGGTAAAGAGAAAGCATGAATGAATGAATGATTTAGGTAGTCTTCCTGATTGAAATTGCGTAATACTTCACTAGTTGTTGAAGTTGCACCAGCTGGGCGTACGCCTAGTCTTACTACTAGGTCTGCTGTAGAATACCACACTAAATGTGGAATTTACACCTCTTGCACCACCTGGGCATAGCGCTACAACTGAGTGTAAATTCTACACCTAATAAGAGGTAGGCATTGAATGCTCGCTTGCCACACAGCGTTTACCTACGCAGCAAGAAGCTTTGCATACCAATGAGGCCTTTCGGAAAGAGTCTGGGATACCCGGCATTTTTGGATGCATCGATGGTACATGTGCGCATTCAGGCCCCGTCACAAAATGAGTACCTCTATGTGAATAGGAAGGGCTTTTATTCATCAAACATCCAAGTTGTCTGTGACCCAGACATGAAGATAGTTGATGTGGTAGCACAGTGGTATGGATCTGCATCTGCCCATGATGTACGCATCCTAAGGGAGCGCACTGGCCAGAGTGTGCGAGGAAAGAAGGCTCCAAGGTGTGATGCTTGGAGACAGTGGCTACCCTCATATGAAATGGCTCATGACGCCTCTCATAGCACCTAGGACAGAGCAGGAGCGACACAACAACGTGCACGCAAAAACTAGATGCGTTATTGAGCGCTGCATTGGAGTCCTCAAGCGCAGGTGTATGGCTCACAAACCTTGTATTACCTACTATAGAGGTTACTAGTTTTACAGGCTGTGTTCCTATAGAATCTGCTAATCTGACAGACTATTGAAATGAACACAGACCTTAATGTTTAGGTTAAATTCTGAGTTGTGCTCTCTCTGTTCTTAAAGTTTTCACTGTTTGCATGGGGAAATGAGGATGGATCTGGAAAGGGTCTGCAGTCAACCACTGACATCCAATGAGGATGTCAGTGGTTGACTGATCCAAAACATATTATTCAGCTGATACAAAGGCCTTAATTATGGGCCTATATCCCGCCAAATCTATGCCCATAACGTTGTTAATATAGTTTACATAGGCTTCATTTGATACAAGAATACAATATTGTAAATAAATTATTTATTGAACTAACTTGAACTCTATGTGAACAACTGAATAACTGATTAAGATGTTTTTAGATATGTATTTACTATGTGTATATAATATACATATTATATTATATTATATTATAGCATATTATAGCATATTATATAATAGCATATTGTAGTGTATTAGAGCCTATTGTAGTCTAATTTTACATATTTAAAAAGATGTCATTGTCAATGGTATAGTTGGCTCGACGGTCAAGGAGTTGAATTTCTAAAGTAAGTTTGTGCTTTTCAAGCTCCAGCTTCTCTTTTTCCACTCTCCGTCTCCGTCTACTCTCAATATTTCTTTCTCCGGTAAAATCTCATGGAGATCCGGACTTTGTCTCTTCATTGCTTGAGAGGTCTTAGGTGAGGGGGCTGCTGTGTTGGCCTGAGTCTTTGTCACCGTCGCTGTCCTTGGTGCTGAAAGTGGTCTGGGGGGGATTAAAGGAGCCTTTTTTAACCTTATCTCCATATATTGGTCCTCATACATGCTATGAGACGGCACCACGTACTGGCCCTGTGTCTCGGAGGCGGGCTGTGGGTAGTCGCAAATTCAAACTAGTAGAAACTACAACCGCTCTCTTCTTGGATTCTCGTCTCCGCCTCAGGGGGCGGGCAGTCCGACAGCGACCAGGAAGAGGCTACTTATTCCCCTTGTGGAAGCGTCTCTGCCGGGAATCGAACTCGGGTCTCCCGCTTGAGAGTCTGCAGTCTGACTCCCTGCGGGTCACGTGACCCATAAAGTGGTGAAGAGACTGACCGACAATACCATCCATAGAGCCCCTGCTGTTGCAGGGCTAAAAATATATAAAATGTGAATCACTGGCTCACTTATATATATTTTTATGAGATCTTTTTAAAACTTGTGAATTATGACAGATTTGGTGTAAACTGCGATATATTTTGACATACTCTGCAAATGTTCTGCAACCACAGCCTATGATGGGAAAACAGTGTAAACCGCACTCTTCTTGGAACAATGCAAATGATATGTTTATCAATGTGTTTGCATCTGTCCATCTACTAATAAGCCACATACACACAAAAAAAATGAGGAAGATGGTGAAAGCCACTGAGAGCAAATGTGTCTAACACAATGGAGTATATTTCCCATTTACAGATTAAACTCCTTTAAAATGAAATTAATTTAAACATGAAAACTCAAACATTTTGTTCCATAAGATCAGTCACATTACTTATGTATGGAGCAAGTTCGGATTTTAGATCGTGATAACAACACAGGTTTGAGTCTTAGTCCTGTGGTGTCTGGTCGCTAACTAATCAGAATACCATAATAAATGAATTGCTACCTTGAATCAAGTGTTGAATTTCAGTGGAAAAGACAGAGTTTTGGTGAGCACAATTGTTTTTTTAAATATCTATTTTTGTACACGTAATGGTAGTTTAAGCACTTTTAAAGTTACAAATAGTTTTACATTAACAGCTACAAACAATGAGCTTAAAACAATGATAAATTCAACTATTCTGTATGAACTAGGGATCAGAGATGTCACTACTGTCTCCTTTCCGGCCAGCCTGGCAGTCCAGAAATACTAATACACTTCCACAATAAGATTTCCATAAATGTGTTGAGTCACCAGCATTTACTGTCTGTGTCATGTCATTTAAATAATGTGGTTCCCTTTGTGCTTTCATTACCACAAAATGTATGCCTCAAAATGTATCATATTCATGGTATTCAAATTGTTTCATAAGCAAGAGAGCACCATTATTTCAGCTAAACAAACATGCTGTGATCACTGATTATCTTCATCTTCAAATGATCAGACTGTCACGTACGTAAGGAAGAAAGAGACAGAGGGGTGGGAGATGTTTACCAACACACAGGATCTGATGTAACCACTCCATGTGCTATTAAAGTAGGATGTGCAGCTTCAAAGACACCTGTCTTGAATGCACTGATCAGACCTGCGCTCACTACACTTCTATTACACTGACACTTCATCCATACTGCCAAGTCGGTGTCGTCAGACTGCAAGTGAGGAGTGAGAGGAAGATGAATTGACATGCAACATTTCTCTGTTTTACCTAAGAAGGGTAAGGCATCGCTCCTTTTTACATTTTCCATTCAGCTATTTGATAAACAGCATTTGAAAATGATTTCAGTCAGGTAATCATAATGGTGGCGGTGAGGTGATGGGTAAGTGTTGATAAAATGAGATTTGATAAGAAAAATGGAACAGTACTTTCACAAGTACAACACCACTTCTGCAATATCTTCAGAGATTAACAGCATTACAGGCACATTATGAGTTACGGCTCATTCAGAATGAAACTGAACACATTACACCAGTTCTTAGATTACTGCATTGGCTTCCAGTGTGCCATAGAATTGATTTTAAAATTCTGCTGCTTGTCTATAAAGCGCTAAATGGCTTAGCTCCAAAATACATTTCTGACCTGCTCTTAGGATATGAGCCACCCAGACCTCTGAGGTCCTGTGGGACCGGTCTGAGCCGCCCAGACCTCTGAGGTCATCTGGGACCGGTCTGTTAGTTGTTCCCAGGGTGAAAACCAAATCTGGTGAAGCTGCTTTTAGTAATTATGCTGACAATTACTGGAATAAACTTCCAGAAGCACTGAGATGTTCCCACTGTCAGCTCTTTTAAAAGTCGGCTCAAAACATTCCTTTTCTCTGTGGCCTTCCGCTAAATCATCTGTAGGTAAGATACTCGATTTAGAAGGGGAAACTTTTTGAAGTGGAACGTGCCCACAGGTCGCTGCAACAACGCCCAGCAGACGGCGCCAGACCCCGTGCCATTGTAGTCCGGCTCCTCCGTTTCTCTGACACTGTCAAGATCATCGATGCAGCGCGGAACAAAAGCTCACTACAATATGGCAACTCGACTATCATGATTTTCAGAGATATGTCTACAGCCCTGTATAAAAAAAGAGGAAAGCCTTTGCTCCACTGAAAAGGAAAGTCAAGGAAAAGAACGTCACTTTCAGACTGCTACATCCACCCACCTTCACTATGGATCTAGAGGGAGGAAGGCGCACCTTCACAACACCGCAGGCTGCTGAAGACTACCTGAAGAAATATCGCCCAGACATACTGCCACAAGACTAACCAACTAACCGAACACACTGGGCTAAATATCCCGGTTTGGCTTCATCTTCTGCTGTCGTAAGTCACGGGAAAGAAGAAATAAAGACGTGCTAAGAATGGACTCGTTGCGCCTGGTTAAGATGGACCGGCATTACCTGAGGACTTTTGTGTTTGCTGGGATTGTTGCTTTCCGGGGATGCTGAGCGTTGGTTTTTTCCCCACATCGGTATGGTCGAGATGCCTGGTCTTGCCTGGACCACTATTCTTTTTTGGACTCTGTTCGGAGTTGTTCATTATTTACATCTTGGGCCCCAAATGTAAGTAGTCTACCGGTGGGGTGCTTACAGACACGTGCTTAGAGGGATGTTTAGAAATTGCTCAGAAAGAGCTATAACATACATATACCCGTTCTAGGCTCTTATCATGCTGCAAACTAATCTCCCTATGGTAAAATAAAACTGATCACTTTAATTTTTATCATTCATATTTTCATTATTGATATGTTTGCACATAACAGAGGGTGGCTGGCTAAACTACAAATAGCTGCCTAGAAGCAGAGGGATTTATATCCTTTTAACCATCAGATTTTTTGTTTGTGTGTTTGATGTTCAAGGTTTCTCACACTGGGAGTTTAGCCGGAATAGCCTCCCCTAGTGCTATTATAAGGAACTGTTCTACATTATAAAAAGCTTAATTGGTGTTTTCACTTTTACTGAGTGTACATTTTTGTTGTAAACTGGGTTGGATGTCTGGTGGACTAGGCTAATAGATTACTTTAGTTTTGAGGAGGATTGGTGCCATTTAATAATGTAGCTGGATGGGTTACAGCTGCATTAAAAAAGCGTCAAGAAGAGGAAGGGTTTGGTACTTCCTCAGTTGGGGAGGAAGTCGGGGAAAAGGGGGGCGTATAGGGTTTAGTTTTGTTTTTGTTTTTTTTGTATCTTTTTTCTTTTCTTTTCTTCTTACTTACTAACTTTTCTTCTTACTTATTAACTTACTTTACATTTACCTTCAATGTACAGGACATGGAAATGACTCGCTTAGATGTGGCAGTGGCCGGGGCTAGATACCCTAAATGGTTTCATTGTATCTTATATTACCTTATGGGAGAAATAGATAGGGAAAATGACAACTGTGGCTCTTAGGTGTTTGACATGGAATGCTAATGGCATCAACGAACTGTCGAAACGTAAAAGGTACTTAACTTTCTGAAAAATCATAAAATAGACATAGCTCTACTACAGGAGACCCATTTAACGGACACAGAACATGCCAGGCTGACCCGTCAATGGCAGGGGCAGATCTTTTATTCATCCTTTACATCCCAATCTAGGGGAGTTGCCACATTGATAGGTAAAAATGTCCCTTTACATGTGGACAATGTTGAGAAAGACAAACAGGGCAGATACTTGATACTTAAAGGCTCCATAGCAGGTGAACCTATTACACTAGTTAATATTTATGGCCCAAATTATGATTGCCCTCAATTCTTCTCCTTTCAAAAGTTTGTTTTTCACACTTACATGTCCTTCTACTGAGCTTATTATAGGTGGAGATATGAATTTAGTTCTGGATCCATCCAAAGACCGGTCGTCCTCTAACCCCAAAATTCTAACCCAAGCAGCTAAGGTACTTAAAAAAGGCTTTGAACAATTGAAATCCTCTTTTGGGCTTCCTTCGGCACACTTTTTTAAATATCTACAAGTTAGAGATTATATTAGAGTACAGCATGGAGGAAAACTTGCCCCTTTAGAGGATTTTCAGATAGATACTATGATGCAAGAAAAACATAATTCTAGAGGTTTTCTATCCTTTGCTTATAACAGACTCATGAGTCTTACAGAAAGTAATGTTCTTAATGCAAAGGTTAAATGGGAAATGGACATTGGCTATGCTTTCGAGGACTTTGAGTGGAAGTCGATTTGTGATAGCTCTCAATCATTCTCCTATAACAGTCGACACAAACTCTTACAGTTTAACCTTATACACAGGGTTTACTTGACACCTCAACGCCTCCATAAGATAAATAGTAGCTGCTCAGAATATTGTCCTAGATGTAAGACTGAAACTGAAAGGGACTCTTTTACATATGTTCTGGACATGTAGATGCCTGGAGCAATACTGGAGATCTATCTTGGACACCATTAAAGAAATTGTAGGGGTGGAGATCCCAAGCAACCCGAGACTGACACTACTGGGGGACTACTCAGTTTTACCAATCAATTTGAGGGGCAACATTCGCTTTATCAGACTAGCCCTAATTGCGGCTAATAAATGTATAGCCATTCGCTGGAGAAGTGAGGAGCCCCCTAGTGTATCTTTGTGGCTTAAAGAGCTCTCATCATACTTACCTTCAGAAAAGATTATGTTTAATCTCAGGAAGAAACCATTACTTTTTGATAAATGCTGGGGAGACTTTGTAGCCTTTTTACAAAATAGAACTTCTCTTAATAATGATGTCCATGGTCAGACCTGAAGCTGCACTGCAGTGCTCTGCTGGGATCTTGGGTGCTCCCTGGGGCTGTTGGCTGTGGTAAACCACAAATGGGCCGGGTGCACTGCAACACTGTGTAAGAGAATAATATACTGCATGTATATAGCATGTCTACCTCTTCTTTCATGTTTTTGTTTTTTTATTTTTTTCTATCTTTCTTCCACATATTGTACCTGTCACAATTGTGTATACTGTTATTCTTAATATCGTTGTTGTTATTATTATTATTGCTATTATGTTAAAGTTTATTTATGTATTTATTTTCTGCCCTTTATGGACATTTTTTTGGGGGGGGGGATTAATGTCTGATGCTGTTTGTATTGATTGCCTTGTATCTTTTTTTTTGTGGGGGAAAAAAAAAAAGAAAAACTCAATAAATATATTGTTTAAAAAAAAAAAAAAAAAAATCATCTGTAGGTAGATATAACAGGTGTTATTATCTTTATTTATTTATTTTATTTATGTTTTACCTATTTTATCTCTTTCTTTCTTTCTTTCTTTCTTTCTTTCTTTCTTTCTTTCTTTCTTTTGTAATGTCATTTTAAATAGTTGCAGTGTGTGGCCCTGTGCAAGTTGGCTTAAGAGGATTTTTATGTATTTTTTCTTTTTTATGTGAAGCACATTGGATTTGTCTTGTGTATGAAATGTGCTATATAAATAAAGTTTGCCTTGCCTTGCCTTACATTGGTATGTCTTAAACAAGTGTGCTCTTCATTATAGATTCAACAAATATTAGATACATTATTTAAAGCTGCAGTAGGTAACTTTTATGGATTAACATTTGTAAGTAATAAAAATAAATAGGCATGTTTGGTGGCCAAAAACGAGCAGGATAATGCGTGAGAATCTCACAAACAGCGGTAGCTCCATTCCTCTGCTATTCTCAAACCCGTCCAACCAATAAGGTGAAGTCTGAGACAGAAGGTGTGACTCTGTCCTGTCAATCCCTCCTCCTGTCACTCACTGGGAGGAGTGGGAGGCGTATCAGTCCTTGCGTTGATTTGAATTTCCAGAGATTTGATCTCTTTCCTCCCAAACTTACCTACTGCAGCTTTAAAAATTAAAATAATTGAGCTTCTCCTGTCACCACAGCAAGGTGCAAGCGAGCCATGGTATCGTACATCATGGAAGGGAAGGCATTTATTATCATGGTCTTATCAGGTTAGTGTAATTTGATGATCATATTTTTTCCAAGGAATTCTGATCAAAATAAAGTCAAATGTATCACACTTAAAGGTCCCATATTGTGGAAAACGGGATTTCCCTTGCCTCTGTGATGATAAAGGAGTTGGATGTGCTATCTAAACATGGTGAAAGTATCAAAACGCACGGTCGCCAACTAGTCAAGTCAAGTCAAGTCAAGTTTATTTATATAGCCCTTTATCACAAGCATGTCTCAGAGGACTTTACAGAGAATGTGTCTAGCTAGATCTAACTAAACACAATCAGTGGTGAACAAAATTATGTAGGACAAACATAGCGAAAAACACAAGGTAGGCAGGAGCAGATTTAGCAAGACAAACAATCTACCTATTCTACAGCCTAACCTACCCGGCACCCCAGCCTTAGACCCTAAATGCACACAAGGAAAAACTCCCAGGAAAAACCTTAGTAGGAAAACTTGGAAGAAACCTTGGGCGGGCTGAGGCAGAGAGGAATCCCCCCCCCCCGGGACGGCTTAGCGTGCAATAGGTGCCGGGCAAAACATTGACAGAGTCATGGGCAACAATGATGACAGGAGAAAACAGAGAGAGACAAAAAGGGTGGAGAAGCTGCATGCGGCGATGAGAGGGGGCTGAGGCCAGCACTAAAGGAGCGAGGACAGCAGTCGTAATTCAGCATCCAGGTGGGAACAGCGGAAAGGAAGAGCGAGGCCAGCATTGACGGTGAAGAGCCAGGGCAGCACCCATCACTGCCAGGTAGAACACTGACCTGGAGTCAGAGAAGAGGAGAGAGAGGAAGCCGCGTACACACACACAACACACCCAGACACACACACACGTACAGACGAAGGGGAGAGAACAGCTGCACATAGAACACACAGGGTCAGAGACACGATGGGAGGGAGCAGCATCAGGGACGGGACCGAGGCCGGCGCCGACGACCACTGCACTGCACCGAAGTCTGAAAGGGGAGAGAGGAGGGGGAGAAAACAGCAGCAACAGAACACACGGGAGACGCGTAGGGTGGGAGCAGGACCAAGGCCGGTGGCGACAACCGCCAGGCCGGAGCAACACCTGTCCACTGGCAGGTGGAACACTGGACTGGAGTCTGGGGAAGGGGAGAGAAGACAGACAGAGAGAGAGAGAGAGTTCCAGGTGGGAGCAGCGTCAGGGATGGGACTAAGGCCAGCCCCGAAGACCATCAGGGTCTGAGGAATCTGAGAAAGGGTGGAGAAACCAGCCACACACACACACACACACACACACACAGAGCTGTGCAGAAGCAGCACAAAACCCGGACGTATTTGGGCACAGACACGCTCATACAGACAGCAGATAGAAAGTGATTAGACACAGTGTAACCAGGAGGCGGCGCTATGCTATGTTCCCAACGGCAAATTTCTATATAAATACTGTCTATGCTAGGGTAAGAGAATAGACTGTGTCGAGCCAGGCCAATGGTGCTAAGGTAGGTCGTATGATTGCGAGAAAAGATAGGTTTTGAGTCTAGATTTGAAGATTTCGACAGAATTTGCTTCCCTGACTGTAAGAGGCTCGGTAGGAGAACGCTCTACTGCCTGCTGATTTTTTCTTGATTCTAGGGACAATAAGGTAGCCAGCGTCCTGCGATCGGAGGGCACGAGGTGGAATATAAGGGATGATGAGGTCGGATAGATACGATGGTGCAAGCCCATGTAACGATTTATAAGCTAACAGAAGCACCTTAAAGTCAGATCTGGCTTGAATTGGGAGCCAGTGAAGGGAGGTTAGGATTGGAGTAATGTGGTCAAATTTTCTAGTTCTGGTTAGTATTCTGGCAGCAGCATTTTGCACCAGTTGTAGTTTTTTAATGCTGCAGTTAGGTAGGCCAGAGAGTAAAACATTACAATAATCGAGTCTTGATGAAACAAAAGCGTGTATTAAGGTTTCAGCATCCGTCGTATTTAGCAGGGAGCGAATTTTTGAGATATTGCGAAGGTGGAAGAATGCTATCTTAGTGATTTCCTTAATGTGAGCATCGAATGAGAGAGCTGAGCCGAAAGTAACGCCAAGGTTTTTAACTGTGGGACTCTGGGTAATTAAGCAATCCCCAAAGTTTAGAGTAAGGTCTGCAACAAGAGGTAGTTGGGTTTTTGGGCCAACAACTAGCATCTCAGTTTTGTTGGCATTTAGTCGCAAGAAGTTTTGTAACATCCAATTTGTGACAGCGATTAGGCATAATTCTAGGTTTGTAAGTTGTGAACGGTCATCAGGTCTAATTGGTATGTAAATTTGAGTATCGTCCGTGTAACAGTGAAATTTAATACCATAACTGCGGAAAATTTCACCAAGAGGTAGCATGTAAATGGAGAAAAGCAAAGGTCCGAGCACAGAGCCCTGCGGTACGCCAAAGTTAACTTTAGAGTAGTCAGATATAGCATTTTTATGTGAGACACAATGCGTTCTATCAGATAGGTAGGAATTTAGCCAGGAAAGCGCAGAGTCGCGGATGCCAACATAGCTCGCTAGGCGGTTTAAGAGAATATTATGATCGACTGTATCGAATGCCGCACTCAAATCAAGTAGGATAAGAACAGAAGAAGAGTCGGAATCTGAGGCGAGGAGTAGGTCGTTTACCACTTTTGTGAGAGCAGTCTCAGTGCTATGGAGAGACCTAAAGCCAGATTGAAAGGGTTCGAAGAGACTATTACTCGAGAGGTAGTCAGTTAGTTGGGTAGAAACTATTCTTTCCAAGACTTTAGAGAGGAAGGGGAGATTGGAGATTGGTCTAAAGTTATTAAGAATGTCAGGATCAAGGTTAGATTTTTTGAGCAGAGGTTTAATTACGGCTGATTTGAAGGACGAGGGCACAATGCCAGAGGAGAGAGAGGTGTTAATGATATTGAGTAGGGAGGGGCCTAATATTGGGAGAAGTTCCTTAACCAATTTAGCAGGAAGAGGGTCAGATAAGCTGGTTGTGGATTTAGAGGAAAGTACTAATTTAGAGAAGGTGTCTAAGGAAACAGTCTCAAATTGCGAGAGTACGACGGTGGTCTCTATTGCATCTAATGCACGATTAGGAGAGGGATCTTCTTAGGAAGAATTGCTAATCTCATCTCTAATACAGTCAATTTTGTGATTGAAGAAATTAAGGAAGTCATTTGCAGTAAATGGAGAGCTCGCTACAGGGGAGGGTTTGCGAGTAAGTTTTGCTACCATGTCAAATAGAAACTTCAGGTTATCTTTATTAGTGTTAATAAGATCTGAGTAGTAGGAGGTCCTAGCGGCGGAGAGCGTACGCTTGTAAATCATTAGGCTATCGCTCCAAGCTAGCCGAAAGACCTCGAGTTTGGATGAGCGCCATTTGGGTTCTAGCTTTCTACACGCCTGTTTTTGAGCACGAGTTTCATCAGTAAACCAAGGCAACGGTTTCTTTAGACGGCGGGTCTTTATGAGTAGGGGCGCAACAGAGTCAAATGAGTCAATTAGAATGGAGTTAAAGTTATCCGTGAACTCGTCAAGGGAACCGATTCGTTCAGGGAGAGAGGCAAGAGTTTTAGGTAGGAGATCAGCGAGTTTTGTAGTCGTCGAAGTATCAACTAGATTAGAATGCCGACAGGGCAGAACAATTTGAAATTTAATGAGATAATGATCTGATAATGCCGGTGGATACGGCAAAACTACTAAGTCTGAGACGTTAATACCACGAGTGAGGACCAGATCAAGAGTATTGCCGTTAGAATGGGTCTGTTCGTGAGTAAAGCCAAAAGTGTCAATTAGGGACGAAAAAGCTTTGCTAAGTGGATTAGTTTTACGATTTAGATGAATATTGAAATCACCGATAATTAGGATGTTATCCGTACGAATTACAAGGTCAGAGAGGAAATTGGAAAATTCTTCTAGAAAAGATGAATAGGGCCCAGGAGGGCGATAAAGGATAATTAGGTAGAAAGGCAGGATACCAGAGTGGTTGAGGCCCATGCTAACTGGTATGGACGGGCGCATAGTGAGCATCTTACAAGATAAGAGTTTATTACTTAGATCTGGAGAAGGGTTCAGACTCGAATTGAAGATTAGGCCAATGCCCCCACCTTTCTTAGATGTCCGAGCGACATGGGAGTTGGTGAAATTAGAGGGGGAAGCTTCATTTAATGGAAGAACATCATCTGGCTTTAGCCAGGTTTCACATAATCCCATTATGTCAATACTATGTTCTTTAATTAAGTCATTGACCAGCAGGGCTTTGTTAGCGAGTGATCTGATATTAATGAATCCGAGTCGTATGTGCTTTGTGTTGCTAGTAGTTTTGGGACGCTCAGCATTGCGAATAGGTTTAATCTCAATTACGTTACTACTTTTTGTTTCGGGCGGCGGCCGAGGACGACGGGAGGAGAGACGAGGAAGGGATACGGTGCTGATTTGCGAGTACGTAATACAGTTTGTTGTAGAGTCAATGCTGCTGCCAGAAGGGTCGATATGAATAAGGTTATGCTGAGAACGTTTGGCTCTGCGATGGTAAAAGGTGGCACGGCGAGGGCGGGACACAGTCAAGATTGGATACACTAAGCTATCTGAGCTATCAGACTCCAAACCGGCACTAGGTGAAGTCCTGGCAGGCTGTCTAACAACCTGCGACCCAGCATGCCTTAGGGGAGTGTGTCATGCCTGTCTCAAGCACCTGTCCATGTTCCTAGACAAAATGTGGGCACCCAACCCAGTAGGGTGAATGCCATCTGTCTTAAGCATGCCAGGTTTACCTCAGAAGGGGTAAACCTGGCATGCTTAAAGTTCTGTTAGCACTTTATGTGATTCTTGTGCTGTCTGGCGTAATCCTGTTTATAGCCTTATTATGTTGTGAATTGTTTGATTTAAGTAATTAAATAAGGCAATTAATGTTTAGTTTAAACTGTATATCAAGAAATGTAAAAGATGTACTGTTTACAGTATTTTCAGTTATAGTATTTACAGTAAATGTGACACGTCATGAGAAACCTGGTAATGGTAATTATTCAATGTTACTATGGATTTATTTACTTTGAAATACCTTGTTTCAAGCTACAGACAGGGATGCTTTTATTTTGAAGTTTCTAGGAAATAGCTCCCCTATGCATTGTTGCTAGCTTGTTTTTGTGTGTTCAAGATGTCGGATGCAAGGTCCGCTGTTTCTCCCCTTTCAGTACTACTGCAGCATGTTGGAGAATAAATGTTCAGTTTGAACGAAACCCGTTCTGGTCATTAAGATGAAGCTTCCACTACACAACATATTATGCTTACTCTCTAGAACAGTGTGTGTGTGTGTGTGTGTGTGTGTGTGTGTGTGTACATGTGTGATGCCTCCTGCGGTGACTCGTAATTGAAACTGCAGACGTTATCCTGCTGAGTCGCCATTTAACCGCCTACAGGATGCAGACATTTAACAGCTTCCACACCCAAACATACAAATGGAAGCGAAAGCCATATTTTGGTTACAATTCACACGACATCACAATGGACCTTGGTGCGAGTGTTTTTATTGGCCCACCCTGACTGCTTGGTAAAATTAACCTCTTAAAGTATCCTCTATATTAGCACAAAACCTAGTAATGATACACAACATTTTCATATAAATAGATCTCCGTTCTGCTATCGCCGATTGATATAATAACAGTGATTCAACCTATATCAAGTTCATAAAGCTTTTCCGTTGTCTGTTCTAAACAGCCGGTGTCTGGTAGCTCTTTCCCGGGAAAAATCCTCTGCCGCACAGGAAGTGATGCGTTTTACGTTTCCGGGTTTGTTTGGAATAAACAGAAGAAGAAGAACTGGGTAGTTAGCATGAGCAGCGATAGCCACCATGGCTGAACAGACAAAGAGAAGAGAAACTCAAACTGCATCAACAGAAAATCCAAGCTCCGCCCACACTGTTTGATTGACAGGTGATGTCTGGGAAGCGCAGTGCAGAAACACCACAGTGATGAGGCTGAACAACAAAGATGTCGGCAAAATTGAAAACAAAAATTTAAATCATGTGGATTACAACTTTAAGAGTTCCATTGAAATACAGTTTGTTTACTGGATTCAACACTCTTTGATAAATTATTACCTTACATTAATCATTCAATTTCTTTAAAATCCAGATATAATTATTCATTCAATATCTGTAAAATATAAAGGTTGCATTCTAAAGACTATTAGCATTTTGTTCAAATTCTATTCTTTAGAAACTATCATAATTTATTTTAAATGTCAGCTGTCAATCGTGATGTTCTCAATTTCTCATTTTGGAACAGAACTTTCCAATTGTAATTGAAGTGTACAGGAAAAGAAAGCTGTCACCTCAGCAAATGGAAATCAGAATAAATCAGGACTTTAAGTAGAAAAGTGAAAGGAAATAATCCTTAACTGTACTTCACCACCATCCAATCCTCTGTTAAATTTGAAGAAATAGTCCTGTACCGCTTTCTTGTGCCTCATTCTAAAATATTTATTTATTGTTGCATATATTCCTTTATAAGATAGATTACCTTTAAATGAGTGTTTTCCTCATTCTGACGTACATGTTTTTTGTTGTTTCCCTCTTTGCAGCGTCTGACGTGCCAGTTCACGGTGAGTTTCGACCCCCGCAACCAAAAACATGAGCTGGTGAAGTCTTCCTGCACGAAGATCCCGACCGTCACCCCGGATGTAATATTGGTTATTGTTACCATAATATGAAGCTTATTTATATTTACACTACCAGTCAAAGGTTTGGACACACCTGATTAAATGTACTGTGTTTTTCATTCTCTTAAAGCCATTTTGATCTAAAGGCTTCCGTTTAAATGCTTGAAATTTGACAAATATAAATGAATTTCTTTCCAAAGCCTTTGCCTTTCCATCAAGGCAAAGGGCGGCTACTTTAAAGAATCTAAAATATAATATAGTTTTGATTTGTTTAACACTTTTTTGGTCACTGCATAATTCCATTTGTGTTATTTCATAGTTTTGATGTCTTTACTATTATTCTAAAATGTGGAAAATAGTAAAAAATAAAGAAAAATGTGGTGTGTCCAACCTTTTGACTGGTAGTGTTCAGCTCCAACAATCATTCTATGAACACCTATGATTCTCCTTTTCAT
Organism: Centroberyx gerrardi; assembly: GCF_048128805.1. Lineage (NCBI taxonomy): Eukaryota > Metazoa > Chordata > Actinopteri > Beryciformes > Berycidae > Centroberyx > Centroberyx gerrardi. The sequence continues at coordinate 32,922,952 of NC_135998.1, forward strand.
TGTCAGTACAGCAGCTTGTTGTACATCTTGATGACATATTCCCCATTTATTGATTTCTGGCTTTACAAAATGGTTGTTCATGGTGAAAAAAAATAAAGTTTCATTCCAAACTGTTATGTATCCTCTCAGAAAAAAAGTTATTTGATGTCATTGCTTATTATTTAAAAAGATAGACGATGACAACAATGATTTTGTGATAGTAGGTGTCAGTTTTTTCAAATATCTAATATTTGGATGTCAGGTATCTAATATCTATATATCTAATTTTGGAATGTAAGCAAGAGGTAAAGAGCACATGGATTCTTCAATCAAAATGTAATTAATTGGTTTGGGTTTTTATGAATAAATCTCTGATTGCACTCATTGCATCTCATGGAGGTTTTGAGAAAACAGCAGCTGTCTCCTTAACATTAACTGAGTTTGAGTCTTCATTTTCTTTCACATTCCTGAAAAAGAAAGAATGATCTGGTATTAGACAGGTTCTGTTTTCCCTCATTCAACATTATAGAGTTGTATTCTGAAAGCAAGAATGAATGAGATACAACGGAAGGCTGGAAGAAGTCTCATTACAAAGAATCTATCCAGCATGTGTCATAATAGCATGATATTCTTCCTCAAAAGATGTCATAGTAGAAACAAATAGGGATATAGAGGCACAGCGCTCGAATCTCTAAGTCAGTGGGTTGTCAGATAATTCCTTGCATATTCTAATAGATGAAAAGAGACATTGAAAAAAATGTAGAGTCCCCATGAAATTAACTCCCAATACTTTTACTAGTATCTTTAAGTGATTATCTTTCATGGTGACATCATGCTGCACCAGGAGGCGTAAATATACATTTCTAACCAATAAAACCATCAGATTTTTGAACAATCCCGCCCCTCCACACCCCTCCCATCAAATAAGACTGTCGTTCTCTCCCTGACTCATATTCCATTGTTTTAGACTTTTGAATGATCCCTCCCTGCGTTACGTCCCGCCCCAAAATCCTGTTTCAACAAGAAATGCATCAAATCAAGTAAGTAAAGATGCCGTTTCATGGGGTCTTTAAATATCATGCACTCTTAATATTGTGAGTTTGAATCTTTGCTGTGTGTAACTCCCTCCCAATCTCTCTAAAATCTAAGAATTTCCTCTATTTAATGAAGCAGAAATGCCTTAAAAATGAATTAAATAATAAACAAAAGTAGGAAGAGACAGCGGCTGATGTGATGAATGTGCCGACTTCTTTACTCACTGCATTCATATAGCTTGTTGATCCTGAGGATGTCGATATCAGACATGTCGTCCCTCTGTCCGATCTGCACAGAGGAATCTGGGATGGGAGTGATGGTATCTTCTCCATACGCTGATGTGAAGGCAGTCCTACGGAGGAAAAAAAAAACACAAGAAAACACACAACACAAGAAATGAATACACCAATGAAGAAACTGTCCTTGCTTACGGTTGTAGGAGAGTGATGGAATATTTTCAATGTCCTGCTGAAACCTTGTATCTCCCAAAGTGTCAAAGAAATGGTTGATTTTCCAGTTAACAGCTGTGCATTTTTTACATTTTATGTTGCATTTTCAGTACTTTGGTTTGATTTCAGGGTCATAAAACAATTGAATATAATAATAATTGAAGACACAAGGTTCTGGCAGGACACTGACAATATGAAAAATGAATGTACTGCTTAATAACAATCATATCTTGCTAAATATCAGTGCTGTTCATGATATTAAGATGAGAGGTTACCTTCCGTAGTGCATGATGGAGGAGTAGTCATACGGGGTGTTCAGGTTGTTAGTGTCCGCTTTGTGGAAGTTGTAGGAATTAGCTGTGGAATAAAATATTTAATATATGTATATAAGATCCTCAAAGTAAAATAAATGAAAGCAGTGATTCTCAAAGTGAGGTTGAAGGGGTTCTTCTTGGTTTCAAGGAGGCTTCCAGAAAAACAAAAATTTGTTTAATGTTGCATGTACCTTTTAAGTTTAACACAAGGAGGAAAATCTCTCTCTCTCTCTCTCTCTCTCTCTCACACACACACACACACACACACACACACACACACACACACACGTCCATTTTACTATTCTCTGTTGCCAATTGATACCATACAGAAGAAGAACTGGATAGTTTGCATGAGCAGCGATAGACAATGTCTGAACAGACAAAGAAAAGAGAAACTCAAACTGCATCAACAGAAAATCCAAGGAGAAAGGAGAAACAAGCTGCTAAAAAGGAAAGTGACCGTCTCTGAGCCAAAACTAGAGCGAACACCAGCGTTGTCTGTCCAAGATGAAAAACACAATGAGGAGCGATGCAGATGTGTCTCTTTTTTCTTTTGGACTGGTAGATTTTTCCATCATTTATTATCTGCAGTCTATATTGAGTGTCTTTATTATTATGTTGGGCCAGTTCCTAAACTGAGTGCAAAACACCAAAGCAACGACCACTTATCGCTTATCAAGGTGTCACCAAAAAAATACAAACAAGAATCAGACGGATTATCTCTTTAACTAAAACTTAAACTCTTATTCATTTTATTATAATCGGTGAACAATTCAATAGTTTACTAGCCCCAAACCCCACTCCTCAACAAACAAACTTATTCCACCTGAAACCATGGAAGCTACCATAGTGTAACAGCTGCACTGGGGCTCAGCGCTCACCTGTCGGGACGTTTTCCCAGTTGATCCGGACATACTGGTCCCTGTCGCTCCGGGTGTGTTCGTGGTGGAAGCCCAGAGCGTGGAGCAGCTCGTGCTGAACGATGCCATGATGAAGACAGCCGTGCACAGACAGAGACAGCTGCTGCTTCCCCCCATCTCTCCCCAGGTTAGACCAGCACCTACAGTCACCGACACAGTACATTACATTACATTACATTGTGTCATTTAGCAGACGCTTTTGTCCAAAGCAATTTACAATACCGTAAATCCTCTAATAGTGGCCTGTAGTCAATTAAAAGCCGGGTCTCCGATAATGGCCGGGGCCGTCGTCGACACGAACAAATAAAGGCCGGCCTCAAATACAGGCCGGGGGAAAAAACAAAGGAAACAAGACTAGGTCAAAACCTAGTATATGGCTGCACCGTGTCCGTCTCCTCTCTCCGCCGCTGTCCTCTCCACCACGCTCCACACATCGGCGCCCAGGTTCAGTTAGCTTCAGTTAGCTTCAACTTACATGCAAACAACGGTGGATACCGGTAAACTCCTGGTGCCTGTTTGTAACTGTAGTTTGTAGTAACGTACAAGTGCCACAAGATGGCTCGGCCGGCGGAAGTCTCTGGAGCGTGCCGTCGTCAATTACCGTAATTATCGTAATGCATTGCAGTAACAAAAAAACGGCTACCTAACGTACCGTAACAGAAGCAGATCAGAAAACAAGGAGGCTTCGTACTAAAATAGGAGCAAATATACTTATCAAACAGAGGGAATTAGAAATAAAGGCCTGTCTCTAATATAAGCCTGCTTCCAATAAAGGCCTGGTACCCTCTGCAGTTGAGGTAAATAAAGGCCCGGGCCAATATTAGATGATTTACGGTAAGTACATTTTGTCAACAGTAGTCAAACCGACTGTATATCTCATGTCAGTCTTCATCAGCTAAGCCTTCAATAGGAATAAGTAGCATTTGTAGAATCAGAGTTTTTTAAATCTTTTAATAAGAGTAGAAGGGAAAAAAGATCGTTACATGTTTTTTTTTTTGTTTTTGTTTTTATTAAAGTACTTATCACATCTTTAAGCACCTTGACACCCACTATCAGTACATTTAATGCCATGCTAATCTGTGATGTGCCGCTGTTTCCCTGCATCGTTGCTGCATTCTTTACATTACATTATGTTAGACACAGTAGATGTCAGGTTGCAGGTTTGATCCCTGACAGCAGCAGGACGGTGTATTCCAGTTGTGAGCTGGTGACTGGTGGGTGGCTGGTGTTATGTTATATATTACAGCGACCATAACAACCGCCAAATGTACCTTGTGCAAACCATTTAAACCACAACTGCTTTGGAAGACACTGCAGTGTGAGAAACCTGCACTCTGATCTCTCTTAGAGAGTTCTGGTACTGTATTTGTTCATATTTGTGTATATAGGATGGATATGCAAAAAGACAAATTCCAATGACCTGCTTTAATATGGCTAGTACATGGCTAGAACCAAAATTGCTTTACTGTTAATTTATTTTGAGCCTATCCAGATTTTCTCATTTGGTTCAAATGTTGCAACCTGCAGTATTGCCTTGAACTGGTTAGAATAATAAAAAAAAAAGTTCAGCATTTGTCACTCAAATATCTCAGGTTTTTATCTAAAGCAACCAAATGTTATGCAGACGTGAATCTGACTACACACTCACCCAAGTTTGCTCTCAATGCTGAGGTAGTCAGACTGGCCGCTGTGAGGAACAAAACGAACGCAGGTTTTCATTTGAAAAGTCTTCATAGCGTTCTCAATCGTGGCCCTTTCAGAGTCATCTGCAGTGAAAAAGAAATGATCACATGCATTCATGCTGCAACTGCTGAAGGAGTTTCATCTGGAGGACCTGCTCACTCACTGAATTACATTTGTTGATTTTTGCTCATACATCATTAGGGAGGAAAGTACTTTCTGGAAGCGAGGCAAAGAAAACATTGTACAGCCAAATGCTTTGAGACGGTGAGTGGAAATTGACATTTTTTGATATTGACTCATCTAAATTATAGTATTTTACATCAAAAGAGCAGTTTTCCATTTCTATCTCTGGTCACTGTGGTGACCATGTTCAAACAGCATGAAATGTCGACTTTTAAGATTATATAATCTAGTTTTGATTGATCTCAAGTATAATCTCAAGAAAATCTCCAGCATATAACCTGGCAATGTGGTGAGACACACTTTCTCTTGCAAAAATGTTATCTTGAATCCAGAGGGATTTTACTTATTTCAAGAGAAAGTGAAACTGCACTGGAAATGTAAAATTATCTCACTCAATTTTAAAGGTCACACATATACACGAGATGGGACCTTTAAAAAGAAGACTGTACTAGATTAAATTACTTGCTAGAGCAGATACTATATATTTACAGCGTACTGACATTATTTGAATTTTTTGTGGACGTTACATTTATGCCATACATCACAAAGCACTTACAGAAGTAATCACTGATGGTGTACGGCACTTCAACCAGTCCGTTAGGGGATTTTTCCCATCTGCAGTAATCTGACCAGCACTTCAAGGCATTCCTCTTCTTTGAAAGAGCCACGTCTCCCTCCACCAACATGTGGGCGAAGCCTGGAGTCACATAATGCAGTCAACATGTTAAATAGATTGAGAATGTACTAGAGGTGTGACCGAGTCATCTTTGCTCGAGTCCCAAGTCAGTCTCAAGTCTTGAGGCACAAGTCTCAAGTCAAGTCCCAAGTCTAAATGTAGATTACCAAGTCTAAGTCAAGTCCATGTCATTAATGTTAAGTCTCAAGTCTAGATGTAGAACACCAAGTCAAGTCAGAACAAATCCAGCATCAATTTAATATCTTAAAGAAAACTAAATATCTAGGACTTTTCAATGCAATATGGTTTTAACAGGATAAAAACTTGGTAAGAGCATCATGAGTTTGATTTCTATAATCAGTTTCAACTTCAATAAATTCAATCATTCCATACAAATTCAGAAAACAGAATTTAAATTCAGTCGTCTGCTGGAACAAATCTCATCACTTTCAATCTGAGTCATTTACACAAACACAAGATCTCAAGTCAAGACTTTAGAAACCTTTTCAAGTCATCAAAGTACAAGTCAGAGTCAAGTCCCAAGTCACCAGAACCCAAGAAGAGTCTCAGGTCTTCTCTTCATGCATCCAGTCAAGTCTCAAGTGATTCAAACTGTGACTTGAGTCTGTTAACAAGAGGAATGCATGCAAAATGTTCTTCAAACAAGTTGGATAATAACCTCATGATTATAAGAGCCACAAATAAATTATTCTTACCTTTATTTGCCTCCAGAATTCTTGAAGTAATGTCTAGACGGTCCGGTTCCTCGGCCTCGACACCTAAAAACAGATTACAGTTACTTAATATGGAGGCCCAACACTGTGTAATGAGACTCATTAACCACTTGTGAAGAGATAAATTAATTATTATTTCCAGTCTCACCTTCCTCATGTTGTTGCATCTGCAGAGAGACAAACCGAACATGAGTGATGGAAATCAATTTACAACTTTTTTTTTGTATTTTGCCTTGATTTTGGGTTTTTTTAACTGCATCAAACTCTATTGATTCCCTGTTTGGTCCTATCAGTGGATGTTTGTCTGTAAAATGCATGCTTTTGAGTCATGTGTTGAATTATGTCTTCATATTATTCGTTTTTATTGATTTACTATGTTTTATTGTGCGGTTTGTGTGCCAAGTAAATCTCCCTCGTGGGTTAGGGTTGGGGTTTTTTCAATGGCTTACATTTCTCTTTGTGGGCTGATTAAGTTTCATGACTCCAAAACTCATTGCGTCATTTCAAAAATGCGTGTCAGAGTGTCAGTCTGAACACAAGTATTGTTTTTCTTAGTTACTAAAGAACTGATTTTGGGGAGATACAATATTATCATCCCTCAGTAATGTTCAGAGTCAATCAAATGGGTACATGATATCACACACGTCATTTTTCTTAAAATAGGTGGAAAATACTGCCATGTGTTGAGATAATTTAACTTGTTTCAGCTCAAAACTCTAGATGCAATATACATGATCCTGAAATGTGGATATTATCATTTGTTTCAGGCAAATTCTGGCAGATTATTTAGCTTCTTTTAAGAAAAATATGATTTTAACACTAAATACAAGGGTAGAGCAGTTATTTAAGATGATATTTTTGGCAGTGCGACGGCATACTTCTTACCATGGGGTTGTCTTGTGCTGCAGAAAGGCCCAGCAGCAGGGCCAGGACAGCAGAGAAGAGGCTCAGGTCCATTTTCTTCTTCGTCAGTGCTCCTTTAGATGGAGGATCTTTGTTGGTCAGCGACTAGAAAGCTCCCAGTCTTGCTTTTGTATGGCCAAAAAGGGCAGGAACCACTGTTGTAAATACACTTAAAGTCAATACCTTGACCCCTAAACAAAGTTTTTAATGGATGGATAAGCTCCAGCAGGAACCTCACCCAACCTTTTCAGGTGGCGATCAGACTGGAGGCTTTGCATAATGAAAGTGAAAAGCTCCATATACATGTAAGGCGTGTTGCTCCTAAGTCATAGAAAACTCAATTCATAGAAAACTGATTATGCATCTATGGACAAGCTGCTGTTTTACATGTAAGTCACTTGATTGACATGATATTATTACACATCTATAAAAGCCCTAATCCATTGTGAACACACAAACCAATCCAAACAGTAAATAACCGACTTGTTTACACCCAGGGGTCTCACGTTTCTTTCAGTTTCAGTTGCGTTTCAGTTTAAGAAACATTGAATTTTACTGGGCTTGTTTTAGAAAGCAAGAAGTTTCTCAAGTAGGCATTACCTAAATAACTATTACCAACAAATCCACATCTTAACTAGTTATTTAGTCTCATACTCAGCCGACAAATCTTGTTTTCCTTAAAACAAATTAAAAAAAACGTCCTGTCGTGTGATAATCGAACAGTTTCAGTTGTATGGAACATTTTCTGTGCCACAGTCCAACAATAAATGATCACAGCGCCTTATGATAAAAACTTACAATCTTCAAGTAGCAAATGACTACAACAAATAATGAATGCTCACATCATAAAATAACAAATATTCACGTCAAAATTGATTAACAAACGACCTCATTAAATTGTTATGTTAAGGTTAGATGTAGTGATTTCATTATTTGACATGAACATTCATTATTTGCTGGCTGTGAGAGTATTTGTTGTTTGATGTGATCATTATTTGATGTTGTGCTGTGCACCTGTCAGACAAAGGCCATTCATTTTGTTTTCCATTTCATCTTTCTCTCCACACATTGCTTCTGAATGAAAGGAGAGCTAGCGAAATCGGTTTGATGTTATTGTTTCAGTTATTACACTGGAAATGAAAATAAATAACAATAAAAATAATAAAATAACATAAGAAGATATTGTAATATTGAGATTTTGCCTCAAATCCCCCCCTTCCCCCTCCACATCTTTGGCGAGCCAAATAGATTGCACATAAACTGTAGATACACACAGACAGTACAAAGATTGTTTATAGACTGTAGATACAAAGAAAGTACAACTTTGTTCATAGACTGTAGATACACAGAAAGTACAAAGATTGTTTATAGACTGTAGATACACAGAAAGTACAAAGATTGTTTATAGACTGTAGATACAAAGAAAGTACGAGTGTTCATAGACTGTAGATACACAGAAAGTACAAAGATTGTTTATAGACTGTAGATACACAGAAAGTACGAGTGTTCATAGACTGTAGATATACAGGAAGTACAAAGACTGTTTATAGACTGTAGATACACACAGAAAGAACAACTTTGTTCATAGACTGTAGATACACAGAAAGTACAAAGATTGTTTATAGACTGTTAGAAACAGAAAAGTGGGGCAAGGAGGCAGAAAACTCCCGGACCATGCCAGCTTGTGGTCCTGGATGTAAGTGGATGAAACACCGGCCACCAAATGGAAACTCTATCCTTCAAAAAAAAAACAACCAGTAACCATTTATCCTCTTTTCGTCAGCCGCCATTCGTCAGAGGAAAGTTTGTTCCAGCGTCTGGTAATAAGAGGCTGTCTGGGTTTAAACACTCCTCCTGTAGGGAGGTTTGCCATTAAATAGCCCGGGCATTACTGCTCACTCTGTACTACACCATTATTTAACTATTAGGACGGCAGCACTTTCCACTTGTAAGCAGTTCCCTGCCTTGTGTGTGTGTGTGTGTGAGAGAGAGAGAGAGAGAGAGAGAGAGAGAAAGAGGATTCAGTGTGTGTACTAGAACTTACTAGAAATATTACTGCTCACTTTATTCAAAAGAAGGATAAAACTACCAGAGAACTACACTAAACACTCATAAATAGCTCATATGCAGCCTCATATACTGTGCTCCCCATTGATTTACAATGGACAGAATGGCATTTTCAACATCAAACTAATATTCAGGAATTGTTCTCTGGCTGGTACATTTAAAGGGGTAATAACAAAGATTGTTTTACTGTCCCATAGCACAAAATGACCATAATATATGCAGGGGGTTGATAGGGTTGTTGATCAATACCAATGGCTCAATGATTACTTTACTAGATGCTGAGATTTCAAAATTGTTCAATGCATGCTGTATGTAACAAAATAGTTTTCAGCATTTTCTCGTTTTCCATTGTTTTTAAAATACAAACTTTACAGTGTCAAACCTTGCTTGAAATGAACTGCTGTCCCGGCTAACAAAGACGGCCTAAATAAAAAGACATGGATGGGACAGTAAAGTTTTAGAAGCAACATGTTTCTGAGGGATTATTTCCATTTCTTCCTGTGGGTGTCAGCTGACTGACAGGAAGCAGAGCGGAACGTAACGCAGCGCCGAGATGAAAACACTCAACTCGACTCAATGAAATAAGGAGAAAGCAGAAAGTTTGGCTTCGTGTTTCCTGTGATGGATTCTCTCGCTCTGTGGAAGTTGTTTTTTTATACTGGACAAGAATGAATGGCAGCAAATGGCTTCTTCTGAAGGAGGAAAACAAGCGCTGATATCTGCAATTATGATACTGACTGTGTGCAGACACCAGAGAGGGAGAATGGAAAGGAGTGGGGCAACCCAGAGGGCAACTCCCAGATGCATTTACGGTGCTATGAGTGAGCGACTGGTGCCATAAAACATTTCAGCTCCAAGGCTAAAAAGTATTTTTCTCAAGCCAAAAAAGCAAATAACAAAGCAGTTATTATTCCAGTATTTTGCATGGTGATATATTGCCTCTTCTTTACTAGACGTTTCTAATTAGCTAGCTTATTTCGATAGCAAAAATATGATTTTGTTTGCGTTAATTACAAGCTACCAACGCTCAAGGGGACTGGAGGAGAGGGCCAGAGACTTGAATCGAAGGACACAAGTTCTATCGACATTGCTGCAGCTTCTAGTCTTCAACAGAGGTCGATAAAGTTCATAAAACATTACCTAATGCCCCTTTGAGATTGCCTTGCGGTAGGTTTTTTAATAAAGCCATTGCTAGAGTTCATGAGATTTGGAAAGAAGGTGATTTATATTGGAAAACACATCATTAGACTGACTGTTGTGCAATAATGTTCACTGCCAAGGTTAGAGGTGCGATTCCCACTGGGGCCACCTGTGATAAAAATGTATGCAGTCATACTTAAAATCTGCTGTAAGTTTGGATCAAGGCCTCCTCCACGTGGCAAATGTTATGAATTCGTTGTGTGGAACTTTCTTATACAATGTCCACCCTCAAAACAAATACTTACTTCTACAACATGAACATTTTATGGCAGCTGGTCTGGTTGTATTGACAAAGACTGAAAAAAGAGTCTCCAAAAATGAGTCTTACAACAGAGACAGACAATAAGAGAGTAAAACAGACAGAAAGTGAGGCTAATAGATAGAAAGTCCACAACACACTTTTAGATATAGTTATTATTTATTCATGAACATATAACATTGATTTACAGTTATTTACAATAGCATCTTACAATTTTATCCTGTATTTATTTTGCAGTTGACATGATACCTGTGAAAAATAAAGGAAAAAAAAAAAACAGGCGGGCATATGGAGCAGGTAGAAGAGTCTTATTTCAACATTGGATATCCATTTTGGGAATGAAAAGTCATTACCTGTAATTTAACATTTGCCCAGTCTGCAAAAGTATTATTATTTTGTCATTTAAAGACTTGAGTTAGCTACTAACCCTTAAAAAAGTATTATTTTTTTCATTTAATGCTATCAATCACTTTCTAAGACTGTCACATTTTCCAAACTCTTCACATTTCTGTCTCACATTCAACCCGCTGTGTGGTTGTCTAGGAAAATCCTGCTAAAACCTTTCTGTGATGGATTGCTTTTACCTGAAATTATTGCACAATCCCTTTAAGAACAGACCCCACTAAGACTGAAATGGCAAGTAAGAGAAAGCACCGTCTATTGTGTGTTGATTTCATGATGGTCTAATATCAAAAGAGAGAGGAACAGAATAATCTTTGCCCCAAAATATTTGCTGAATTCTAATGTGGGAGTGCAATGTAATACATGCTAACAGTGGCTCAGTACTCTATATATAGTTGAATGTTATTCTTCACAATATAATGACAATATGAGGAAAGTTAGTGGGTCTGACTGCACAGCTACAATGTGTAGTCATATGTCTTTCAACAGTGATTTCATTTACTATCTATTTCTATATCCACTGATTCACTGCACAAAATGTAATGTTGCTATTTTGTAAGAAAAGATCTTAATATAACTAATAGCTTCACTAATATTTAACAGTGAACTTTGTTTTCATTATGTAATAGTAGATGTCAGATTTTTCAGTTGGTGAACATTTTATTTTGGTATACGTCTTCATATAGAAATGTCATATGATTTCACTTTTCAGAAAGATAAAAACCTGGTTGATATTCCGTTTGACTGTTGCTTTATTTTAATTCTACTGCACATTTTCTGTAGGTTGGATCGGCCAAAGGATCATAAGATGGGACACAATTTATTTTGTCAATAAAAACAAAAAAGATAAAAGGTAAGACATTTTCATAGGACGGGTAAGGTATCCACAGTGTCAGCCTGCACCAATGAATTATCCTCTGCATTGGTGGTAAATTTGGTAGAAATTAGGACCAGCCACCAGTCAAAAGAGGTAGCTGGTATTTTAATTACATTTTATTTATTCTTTATTTGTTTTGGGATTAGATGTTTATTTTTAGGCGGCTTTTGTATCTCACTTGCGCAAATTAATAATTTGCATCTCTCCTTTATGTGTTTTTTAATCATTCTGTTTTTTGATCACTTTGATCACTTTGATTCTGCAAATGAACTAAAAAAAAACAAGAAAACAAAAAATGAAACACTTTGGCAGGTAACTTACCTTCGTTTGGAAGTTTTCTTCAAATCTAAAAATAACCT
>NC_135998.1:32939991-32987491 GCF_048128805.1 Centroberyx gerrardi
CGGAGTGAAGATAGATGTCTGGAGAGAGGAGGGAGAGAGGGAAGAAGAGACATAACATTTCTCTGTGGTTTACACATAGTTGTTTCCTTTTAATGTGCTGTAAACTGTTTGGGCTGAGATTAGGGAGGTACAGAAGTACGGTGGCCCTGAAGTGCAAAACACAACGGCATTTCACAAAACAAATGAACTGTGTTTTTGAATTTGCTGATTTGTTTTGTGAAATGTTGTGTTTGTGATTTGTTAATTTGTTTGGTGAAATGTTTTGTTATGTGATTTGTTAATTTGTTTTGTGAAATGCTGTTGTGTTTTGTGACTTGTTAATTTGTTTTGTGACTTGTTAATTTGTTTTGTGATTTGTTAATTTGTTCTGTAAAATATTGTGTTTTGTGATTTGTTAATTTGTTTTGTGAAATGCTGTTGTGTTTTGTGACTTGTTAATTTGTTCTGTGACTTGTTAATTTGTTTTATGATTTGATAATTTGTTCTGTAAAATATTGTTTTGTGATTTGTTAATTTGTTTTGTGAAATGTTGTTGTCTTTTGTGATAAGTTAATTTGTTTTGTGAAATGCTGTTGTGTTTTGCACTTCAGGGCCACCGCACCTAGAGGGGAGTGGTGCAAAAAGAGAAACAGATGAGGGTTATAGGGAAAGAAAGAGATGGGTTGAGGGCAATAGCGAGAAAAGAGAGATGGCAAGTGGGAGAGAAAGATGGAAACAGAGAGAGAATGAGACTGATGAATTAAAAGACATAACAAGGGGAGAGATGCTGAGCAGAAACCTACCTTATAGTTATAGAAGTGTCCATTGATAGAAAAGCGGTGTTGTCTTTCCCTCTCCTTCTGTGATGCAGACTTGGACCTCCCCCTCCTCCTCTTAACCAATGAGGCGTCACTCATGCAGCGAAACAGGTTTGACTCCGCCTCCAGCTCTGGGGTCTTCACCTTAACAGGACGCAGTGTGGTGCTCTCATAAACAACGGGGCCTATAGGGCATGCAGAGACACATTGATAATAATGCGGGCCGAGCAGAAGGGCGACCAAATGGAGAGAGAGCTGAGGTGTGAGCAAGTCAAGTTTGCTCGAGTCCCAAGTCAGTCTCAAGTCTTGACGAGATTTCCCAAGATTTCATGATCTGGAAACCAAGTTCTACAGGATGAAGCCTTGCAAAATGTCAAAATTCATTCTTTGTCCCTGTAAAGTTGTTGTGCAGTGTGTTTTTGGAGAAATGGGAAGAAAAAAAAAAACAACCTGCTAAATGACTGCTGTTCACTGTTGTTTCCTGGGGTGTCTCCGCCATCTCATCTATGTGGTGCAGGTCAGCATACTCTCCCCATCGTGTCATACCCCTAGAGAGAGAGAGAAAGAGAGAGAGAGAGAGGGGGGGGGGGAGAGAGAGAGAGAGAGAGAGAGAGAGAGACAGAGAGAGAGAGAGAGATTGGATTGTCACATGACCTCAAACAAAATCTACATATGTAGGAATTTACATCAAGGAAGTTTTTTAAACCTTGATCTGAGAGAGAGAGAGAGAGCGCGAGAGAGAGAGAGAGAGAGAGACAGAGAGAGAGAGAGAGAGATTGGATTGTCACATGACCTCAAACAAAATCTACATATGTAGGAATTTACATCAAGGAAGTTTTTTAAACCTTGATCTGAGAGAGAGAGAGAGAGAGAGAGAGAGAGAGAGAGAGAGAGAGAGAGGGGAGAGGGAGAGAGAGAGAGAGAGATTGGATTGTCACATGACCTCAAACAAAATCTATATATGTAGAAATTTACATCAAGGAAGTTTTTTAAACCTTGATCTGAGAGAGAGAGAGAGAGAGAGAGAGAGAGAGAGAGAGAGAGAGAGAGAGAGAGAGAGAGAGATTGGATTGTCACATGACCTCAAACAAAATCTATGTAGGAATTTACATCAAGGAAGTTTTTTAAACCTTCATCTTTACTCTATGCCAGCTCCTCACTGTATTTATTGATTAATTGCTTATAGAAGTGTGATTCGCACAAGTATTGATACGTCTGAAAGCCTACTGTATCTTGCTTGAAAGCCAATGCACTGCAAACCAGCAATTAGTGACACTTACAATCTTGTTTGTGTGCAGAGTTGTAACTGGATCAAAGGTCAGTGAAATGTCAGCATGATCTCCCCACTGAGTGTTTACCACATTACAGCAGAGGTTAATCAGCAGTTTTGACTATCCTACACATTGTGAAGCCCATATCTGAGATTCCTGTGTGAAGGAAGGTAAATACTACGAGTCAGAGTATATTTATCATAGCATTGTAGCCATTGTTCATTTGTTACTGTCTCTGTGACCCGCTATCTGAACTGCAGTGTCTTTGTGACTATTATCTTTCCAGCATTCGGGCCCATAGGTGTGACTTTGTCAAGGCTGCACAATGGAAAGCTCCAGAAAACAGTGTTTGCATGCCTATCAGTTATATCCTCTGACTGGCGCTTTGCTGATTCTGTCCCTTTGTAAAACTAAATAAATTACTAGTTCTACTACCATAACTAGTAATAAATAATAGATGTAGATAATAGATTTTTCCAGCAGCAACAATGGAGTTTGATATGAGAAAATGTTTCAGCGATCTAAAACATCAGCGGTAAACGTCAGGTTTTGGTGTCAGTCCCTCAGAATCAAAGAGCGAGGGCTTCTTTCTAGAGCCGCCATTTTGCACCAAGAGACGTTCAACAATCATACAGGGAGAAATCCATCGTAGAAGAGGAGAGAGACCAATTTCTCCACCCAAAGTCCAAAGTCATTCTGGGAAACAACTGGGAAATAACTAACTGCAGTAGATCACAAAATAACTCCTGGAATGCACTGGACATCACAGATGGATTATATTTAACAGTGTAGGAGTATCCAAGGGTGGATTTTTCCTTTAAAGATTTTTGTTGCTCAATTGGGGAATTTGCTTTTGTAGTGGGGCAATAAATAGAAAACATGCTTCTTGATTGACATATAGACAATTTAACAAATGCTGTGGAGACCCCCATAGGCTGATCAGTGGCGTTTTCAAAATGCCTGAACGGAGCAATGAGATGCACCATTCCCCTACATTTTGTGAAAATCCAATCAGACACATCCGAGGTATTTTGTGTGACCTACGGACAGACGGAGCCCCTTCCCCGATTTCATCGTGGGGGACAAAAACAGAATACAAGGTGAATTTAGGCTTGTAGAAACCAGGGGATTCAGGCCTATTATTTTATTTCAGACCCTGATTTACTCCCATTCTCTCTCTTGCTCTGTGACATTGACAAAATTCTGTATAAAACTTGAAAACAACCTTTTGCTTCCTAGAGGGCTGACTGGACTGGTGGGGTCCGACGACATCAGATGGGCAAAGGGAAGCGTCTGTTTGTCATCCTGTATTTTGAGCCTGATGGGTCTTCGTACTCCCCAGCAGATGTTCAGGAAGCCTTCCACTATCACCTCTGCATTATCACTCTAATGCAGAGACAGACAGATAGAGACATAAAGGGTACATGTTTACAAAAGTCAGATTCCACCAACACACTGCTGTTTCACCCAAGTTGACTAGCAGCTACACAATAGCTACTAAAAGAATAGTCAGTGACCTACTTTTATTTCCAGAAGTGAGACAGTGTTTGTGTTATTTCAATGGTTTGGATTGGCCCCAGGGTGATTCTCTATATAAAAAATGTCACCAATCAATTGGGGTAAAAACAGAAAGGCAAACTTTGAAATATAAGGTTTATGCAAGAAAGAGTTGAGTCAGATTTATCTACCCAAGTACATTTTTCAAAAATCGAGAAGAACTTGTTGAATTTCTCAAAGAACCCTAGATATTTTTGACATTTTTTAATCTTACAAAAATGTAACCCCTCTGACAAACAGCTGTGACAAATCTTTGGGGCTGTTGCTCCAAGTTAGTGTCAAATTTCTGGAGGCAATCTGGTGAACAGCTGTAACAAACCTCTGCTAAACATCTGACATGTTCTACTGTTTGCCACAAGCATATAACAGAATCTCTTTTTTTGACCTCTAAAAACAGTAGAGCCAACATTTTGATGAATAAAAATAACGATAATTAACGATAAATCATGCACACAATCACTGGGCTCAGAGTTCATGCACCTATGTGCATTGTCCGATAGAAGCAAGCAAAGTGTCGCCATAGCAACAACATAGGTGTCTATGGCGGTGCAAGCATTTATAGTTCTGCGTTGGTTATTCTGCGCATAGAACAGCGAAACATTAGATGGCAGTGGAAGTACTAACAACAGAAGTGGCAATGTCGTGCTTTGTTAACACGGAAATAAAAACAGAAGAAGCAGTAGTGTTTACATTCTCTGAAACTCTGGTTCTGGGATATTTCTCACAATAAACTCAGTGACATCTGGTACTCTTTATAATCCGGGGATGAAGTGTCCTACAGATGGACATATTTGCGAACCTCCTCAGCTCGTCTCTCTTCGATCTGCTCCATGTTGTCTTCACTGTCGGCGGACATCAACCAGATACAGGTAGGAGGAAATACAATGCGGGCCAATCACAGTTCTCGCGGTCTTGCTTTAGTGGTATGTAGCCCTTCGGTATGCCACAGGGCTGCAGGTCTTCTGTGATGTGTCATAGAAAATGTGTAAGTCCAGTGTGACGGTGGACGGAAGTAGTTAGGACCCAGTGCCATAGGAGGAGGCTTTGAATGTAGTGGAAAGGCCCGGCTGGCATGGAGTATCCTGGCAATCCCTGGGAGTAGAGGACTGCAGTTGGATCCACCTGTGCTGTGTGTCGTAACAGGAGGTTTTACTGTATCCTATTGTGCTGCTTGCTGGACAGATGGAGGAAGAATCCTTGCTGACTGCATAAGTTATCCAGTCTGAAGGCTCCTATGAATGGCTGGAGCTACTGGCCGGATGCCGTCTCTCTGCTGGGTCTTGGACTGGAGCTGATGGGGATTTGTCTGATTATCTTCCCCCAACACAGCCACCATGGGGTAATGGGGTAGTAAGTCTCACAGTCTCATAAAATTGTGTGAAATCAACACAAACTCTGAAACGTAAATTATGTGTTGTGGACACGAATAATGTGAGATGGGTTAGGGTTAGGGTTAGGGTTAGGGTTAGGGTTAGACTAGGGTTAGGGTTACATTCCTCCATTAATTGGATTATGTGACAATAACACAAATTGAACAAGCCAATTTCAGTCGTTGGTCACGTGAAAAGGTTAGCTGATGGTTAAGTTTAGGCAAGTAAAACAGTTTTGGTTAGGGTTAAGGTTAGGCAACTAAAACTTTGGTTAAGGTTGGTCAACTAAAACAATTTGGTTATGGTTAGGTTAAGATTTTGTTAATGTTTTATAAAAAAAAAAAACTGTGGGTAAAAATTAAACCTTCACTCACAGTGGAAATATTCATGAGTTGGGAATTGAACCTGGTTCATTAGAAGGTAAATGTCTTCATCCATCTGCCCCCTGACCTCCTGACCTCCACAACTTTACTTTCCACTGTGCTATTTCAGTGTCAAACTACTTCTTATTTCTAGTCGTGTCTCCTGTAATCCTTTCATGGCGGGAAAAGTATTACTCTCACTTTTCATGCACGGAGCATGTATTTGCATTTTAAGACATCATGCTCATTTTAGTAAGTACTGATGTGCCGCTCCCTGATGGCCTGGGTACCTGATAGTAGTTGAGGTGCAGCTGAGTCTGGTCTTTGAGGAAACAGTTGTAGGTATTCAGCAGGGACAGGAACTCGTTCCTGAAATTAACACAACAGAAGACAGCACAAAGTGACACAACATAACACAGTACAGTACAGCGTAATGCAACAGTACAGCATAGTACAACAGTACAGCACAGCAGAAAACATGCAACTGTAAAGCAACTGTATTGGTGATCCAGATATGGCTGATTTATGGTTAAATTGGCTTTGCATAGTACATAATATTTAAATTCTGTATTTCTCTTTAGAAAGTCAAAATTACTAGTCTAGGACTACTCGCTGGAATACACAACAATCATTCATTAGCTTAGCAGTGTGCTTAATATATCTTTATGTAGAAGTATAGTTTCAATTCACTCCACTTAGACAAAGAAACATTACAATGGTTAAAGTAGGTTGTAGTAAATAAGTTATTTGTTGACACATCTGTCAAAGATGGTTGAGAAGAGAGCATGTCAGAAAATATAAACATGGTTAATACAGATTGTAGTACTTTCAAGGAAGAGACAGTCTCAAAAAAAAAAAAAAAAACCTGCACAGTAAGCGACTCACCTGGACAGGCTCCTCCCGTCTCCTGCTTGGACCACTGGGAGAAGAGCGGCTTTATTCATCTCTGGTAGCATCTACTGCTGCAGAGAGACACACATGGTCAGATCAGACAGAAGAACATATTCTTCTGTTTTAATCGCATCACATGGGAAGCTGGTTAGCAGCAGACCGGGGTCAAATGAGGAGGTGTTGTTCCAAAATAATAATAATAATAATAACTTTATTTATATAAAGTTTACAAAGTGCTTTGACAGTCAAAATAAAATCAGAATATAGGTGGAGAAGAGCAACATTCAAGTAAATACTAGGACAAATGTAAGATAAAAACCAAAATAAATAGTATGGATAAAATAAAATAAAAATAAGTTAAGATAGAAAGACAACATCACATATAAGCGAGTCTATAAAAGAGTCTATAAAAATGTGTTTCACGAAGTGATTTAAAAGAAGTCAGTAAATAAAAGCAGTTGTCAGTAACTGTCAAATTTTGTTAAGTGGTGAATACATTTAACTAAATTTGACAAATACTGAGTGAATGAATGAAATGGAAGGAAAATAAAGGAATAAAGGAAGGTTGCTGCTAAAGTAATAAGTCACCATCAGACCTTAACTTGTGTGTTAAGGACAGAATCATCTGTGTTTTTCAAATATTGACTGATGGATTTCAGATACATTAGCATTTTTCCCCAAGGAACAAACCCCTTCCAACTGTACTGCAAATAATCCTAATCTGTTTGGAATAAGAGATGAGTAGGTTTAGTTTATAACACAGGAGAATACAACAAGCGCCATCAAATTAGACGATGTGACAGTCAATTATTTGTACTTTTCTGGGTAACGCTTTATTTTCCGGGTCCGCAATTTCCTAATAATTTCCTAGAAAGGAACTGTTAATTCCTGGAAAGAACCATTACATTATGTATTAACTATAGTGAAAACAGAGAAAGAGTTCAATGGTAGTTGGAGGGTCTAAGACAGAACCATGAAATGATGTAGTAGTTATATAGAAAATTAGAAATTAGAGGAAGGAATTCAACAAATATCTATATTACATAATTATGTGAATAATGACTTGGGTTACCAAATTGAACTCTGCCTATTATTTTACTGATAAATAGTTTATAGTTTTGCAGTTCTTTCCAGGAAACTCTTTTAGAAATTGACGGACTGCTGACATTTTCTCTATAACTACTACATCATTTCATGGTTCGTTCCAGGAAACTTCCCAAGAAAGTAACAGTTCCTTTCTAGGAAATTATTAGGAAATTGTGGACTAAAACGTTACCCTTTTCTGTGCTTGACAACTCGCCTGTCTGAATTGTCGTTAAGAGGTAAAGCCAACACATCTTGCGCTCCAAGAAAGTAAAAACAAACACCAGGAATTAGGAGAAACTGTTGGATCCAGGTTGTGCTGCGTACTCGGCGGAAGGTTGCTCAATTCCCAATAACAACAGCGCCTGTTGTGTTTCTGCTCCAAAGTAAAGACACCTGACCACCATGTAATGTAGAACTGGCACTGAAAGCGAACTAAAATGCCTCGATGCAGCAAAAACAAAAACTACGTATAATCAGAGTCTTACCTTATCTAACATGGCAAAAGAGAGCTCCCTTCTTGATCCTCTTTGTCTCTGTCTCTTTCTTCTTTCTGTGCTTTAAATATCTCTCTCTCTCTCTGCCTTTTCTCTCTCTCTCTCCCTCTCCCTCTCTGTGGTTTCTGTGTTAAATTTATCTCTTTCTCTCTCTCTCTCTCTGCTCTTTTGCTCTTTCGCTTTCTTTTTTTGTCCTCTTCTGCGAGAGATTTAATAACAGTACTCCACCCAGTAACCAGTGATGACAGTGTAGACCCAGCCACTTGTTTATTTTTCGGTCACAGAAGCTGCAGCCTGTGCCTGTGAGCAGAGAGACTGCTGGTGTATCCACGTGGCTTCTCTCCCCCCTTTCTTTCTTTTTTTATTTTTCTCTCTCTCTCTCTCTCTCTCTCTCACACGCTCTCTTTCTCTCTCTATCCTTCTGTTCTTGTGAACTTCTGTGAATGACGCAGCACTCTGAAAACACTTTACCCGCTGGCAACAAGAATGACTTTCTCCCTCTCTCTCTCTCTCTCTCTCTCTCTCTTTCCATCTCTCTCTCTCTTTCTGTCTCAGCCTGTTCTTTGCCGTTCAGAGGAATCTCAGGTATTCAGCAGTTGTCACCCGCTCTGCCCTCCCCAGTCCGGCTGTCAGTTCACTCCTGTTTGGAGCGGTGTAACATAACAACCATTGTGCACCAGACAGAAAGAGAGTTTAAAGCTGCAATATGCAACTTTTATTTATAGAAATAACAATAAATAAATAGTATATATTATACATGATCTGTCTGGGTCTGTCTGTGACCCTATACGTTCAGGCCTAAGTCACCCATTTGCCTGAAATTGGCTTTTCAATGCCGTTTGGCATGTTTTGGGGCGTAAGCCACTTACTGTGGGCGTGTCAGATGCTGGCCACGCCCATCTGGCTGGCACAGTAAGGAAGTCATAACAACAACAATGGAGGAAAGCAGTAAGAAAGAAAGAACTGTGAAGATAAATGTATGACGGACAAGATCCGTTCAAAAGCACAGTCAACATCAGCGTTGCTCTTTTTTTTTTATTGCAGATTGGCTGCAGTCATTGTTTGCTTCTTCAATGCTGGCAGAGGCTTTACAGATTACTCAGGTTAGATGACAGCTCATCAAGATGACCGACAAGTGATGGGGCAGGAACTTGGCCAACTGAGGGAGAGGAGGGCGGGACTAACAATACACTTCCTGCCTCAAGGAGAAAAGTTGCATATAGTAGCTTTAAAGCAAAATGTTCTGACGTCTAGAGGGCGACAGAAATTGCAGCACATCTGTTAATAACACACAGCAAAGCCATATAGAGAGAGAGTTGCGTCATCTCCGTTCTCTCCAATGGACCATTTTTTTACAGCAATGGCGGATCGCGGAGCCTCTCAATAGTTCCCGGAAGTTAGCGGCTAATACTAGCAGCGCAGTAGAGTTGCAGCGGAATGGACCGTTTGTGATGCACTTTGAAAGGGTAAGATGTTTAAAGAATCAGATTGTATATTATCAGCACATCTGTTATTAAATTAACATGTGCATTAAAGCATGTTAGTGGATTATCCCCCTCTAAATTAGTAGATTTAGGGAACGTTAACAGATAACAGATTAGGCTAGGATACTGAATAAAGTTAGCAACACATAACGTTAACCACGAACAGCCTATTAATTATAAATTCCGTTCTCTTAATGTCATTTCATCCAACGTTGTGGAATTAGAGAAAAAGACTTCTAAACGTGATTTTTTCGGGGTGGGGGGAGTTAAATATTAGTTAAATATAACATTGGGGCATGTGTTTGTAGAGTGGTGGGTGGAGGTGGTGAAATGAGGATATCCATTTTGGAGTAAGAGCTAATAATAAAGTTAACGTTACACAATAATAAGGAAGAGAGCTATTTTTGTGATACATCGCTATTGATATGGATTTAGAGTGCATATTTGAGACTTCAAAACAGTAAACAAAAACGTAACTTATGGGTTGAGTGTTGTACACATCCCATAGTGGTTGAATGCACAGTATTAGGGAACACTTTATACTTACTGGACATGTATACACTCATTACATATATAAAAGACAACCAAGAACATGAGACAACTTTATACAAATTAATATCACATCAGTAACTGATGCCACTTGTCATACTTTGTTAAACATCAGCAGCAAAAGCTGTTGATGATCACAACTAATGAAGTTCCATAACTTAAGTTGAGGAACAAAGACCACACCTCATCTCCCAAGGCAATTTCCCATCCAAGCCTATATAGGTGTGTCTAACCCTTTCTCCTCTGTCTTTTTCTCCCTCTCTCACTCTCTCTTTCAGCCCAAGAACCACAGGGGGATTAAATGGAGCCTGAAGACTCCCTGCAATGAGACAGCACCCTCACCCTGCACCCTGAGTCTCAACTCCCTGGGTTTTACAAGCCTTTCCCTGTTCCTTATTTTTAATAAACCAAACATTAAGCTTCCCAATGGTATGGTCTTTGTTTGTGAAAAAGTGCAAATGAAGTGTTTGAATATTATTACCTCGCATATTTTTTTGTTGTTGTGATCTTTAGTGATAGTAAGATTGCTCCTGCTGACTTGAGCCAACCATTTTTTCCTCCTCTCCGTATCAGTGGGGAAACCATACATTCGTACTCCTTTCTCCGAGCGATTGGAGCATCCCCATGCAGCACAGCAAACCATGGTGGAGACTATATGCAAGGACAACACGGAGGAAAGGGCACAGACAACCTGCTTGACATGCTATTCATGTTTCTGAGTTTATTAGAGATTTATTTAATGAATTCATTGCGGTAAATAAATGCATAGTAAAAAGACAAAAGATACATAAAATATATATATTTATATGTGTATAAATATATATGTGTTTTAATGTGTCCTGTCCTGTCTGGATGGGATGTGTTTTAATGTACCCTTTTTAATAAACAGATTTCTGCTTAAATCATTAAGATTACTTAGGCCCTCAGTTACCATGGGATTACTGAAACCACCATGAATTAAAGAAATGGTAGAAAATTAATCTAATCTGAATTTTGAAACATTCCTTCCCTTCCCCTCCCTTTAAATATATCAATAAACCATACAAGTTTTACTTTTTAAAAAAACATTGATGTAACTACATACACATGTCGGTGTGCTATATAAATATTGTAAATCAATGCATTTATTGACTACTAATTACCAAAAATCGCAGTTCTGTCTCTCTGTATTTACGTTTTCAAATTGCCCGCCAAGTACTTCCTGGAACTATCTGAAGCTACGTGAATCACGTGACGATCAAGCATTTTGGACTTCCGTTGACGCAACTCTCTCTCTATATGGCTCTGACACACAGCAAAGCCACTGCACTACGGAGGCCTACCAAGGACAAACATAGCAAACCACCGTGCATAAAGGCTAATAGCCAAGCTAACCGTACCTACAGAGAAGTAGGTTGTATGGCCCACAGTGACAAGTGAAGAGGTAGGGAATGGGAGGGGCTGAGAGCCACTTTTAAACAGCGAGGGAGGAGACAAGCTAGTTTTAAAAACATGAAAAGCTGCTGAATGGAGCCGGAGGAGCTTCATTCCAGAGCGGAATTTGACAACAAGCTTTAGACAAGAGGTGGAAACAGCAACACCGCTGCTGCTGTGTGGATATTGGTTTATATCATTATGTCTCAATGAAATCTCCACATAGCACGCATTAGCTTCAGGATTGGTTGTAAGGTCTGATATCGCTTATTGCAGGTTTAACTGTACAAAACTTACAGCAAAGACGGAGAGTAAAATTGCCCGTAAAGTTGGTGAAGTGAGTGAGACCCCCACCACCTCAACATCTACCGTTGAGATGCCCTTGAGCAAGGCACTGTGCCACCTGCTGCACTGGAGCTGCTCCCGGGCCAACATGTTAACACTCTGGTTGTACAGGATCTCTCCCTGGTGTGAATGTTTGTGTGTGAATGGGTGTGAAGCAGGGCGTTGCTGAAAAAGAGGACATGCTCAGCAGATCATCACCGGGTAACTAAAGGTTAAAAAAACAGAAGCAAGGGGTTGAATGAGGATTTGTGACAGATGTTAACCCTTTAACTTCTGCAAAGAGCTAAGGAAAAACATATTATTTAAGTCTTTTTGACATTATTGTGTGTTAAATTCCAATTTTACTATGTGTATGGTTGCAGGCAAAGGGCTTTCAAACTTATGTATATTTTAAAATCTGTCAAATAAAATCAATCAATCAATCAATCAATCAATCCGATTCTCATCACTAGCAACCTAAATACCAGCCTCCAACAATTTTTTTTTCATTTTGATCTTTACTATAGACGTCTGCCGTATGGTTGAGACGTACGTTTATGGTAAAACTTGCTTTAATTAAATAATATAATTTTTTTATGAACAATCTTTTCAAGACTTTACTTATTGTTTCATAACCTCTACTTTATCTTCATCATTACCCCTCCTCTTCCTCTCAAACACCGTCCCATCCTCCTGTCTGTCCTGGGTTCAACCGCATGGTCATGCATGTTTTCGCAAATGACAAATCCTTTTTAGGATTGTGTTGTAAATGCTATTTCAGAAGCATTTTCCAATGCATTTCATTAGTATTGGTTTCAGTAGAAAGTTTTAGTATCATGTGCTCTTTGTGAGGCTTTTCCACTCCATCAAGAACAAGACACTCTGCTCAGTAAAGTGTTTTTGTAGCTGTGCTGGATGGAATCATTTTGGTTTTGGCTCTGTGATTTTCCCTGTGTTGGTACGGTAAGTTTTGGTTCTAATGCAGGCTGTGCCACTACAGCTGTTCTTTTTTTGGCTAACTAATAAAAATATAAAACTAATAATTTTGATGAAAGTTCAAATTCTAACCACTGAGACTGTACTTGTGAGACAACATTGGACAAAATTACGCCCAACGTCAGATTTTTGTTGGGCAGAGATGGCATTTTCCCTGCTGCGGTGCTCTCTCAACACCAAATACATATGGAAGATATGTGTGTGTGTGTGTGTGTGTGTGTGTGTGTGTGTGAGTACAGTCTGCTGTAAGAAAGAGATCAAAAAGTAAAAACGATTGTTGTTTTTTATATAATGATTTGAGAATTAAGTTGTGCGATAAGCTAATTCATTGTGATTTATTTCTATGGAGGATAGTCAAAGACTTGAATATCTGTTTAGAAACTATGACACTGCCCCATATATCTCTAACATGTGGGAAAGAAGGAAGGAATTTTTATTTATTTAGAATTCTGAATGAGATATTGGACGCTACGATACTGAACTTGTGATGTAATTTGAAAGTGAATTGTAGATGCACAACATGCACTCTGTGTTTTCAGCATTGTACCTTTTGTTTGATCACTTTGTTTCACTTACAGTGTCTTATAAGCCCATGCGGGCTGGGCACCAGTGTGGTGTATGACACTATAATCAAATGAATCAATCGATCAGTGTTGTAGAGTTCATGGTACGCCACATGCACCATATGAAGTCCTGACATTCGAGTCTTTCTCTCCTCTCTCTAACCTTTGCCTCAGATGTCAGCGCTGCATTAGTTTGTCATTTCAAGCCTGAACATGTGTGTTAAGGCCCTAAAGCAAATACATCAGGCCTGTGTGTGAGTGTGTGAATGTGCATGCATGTGTGTGTGTGTGTGTGTGTGTGTGTGTGTGTTTCTGTGAATCACAGGCATGCTGAGAGTCAAGAGCAAAGCCAACAGTAAAGCAGAACCACAGATAAACCGTCAACATTGTAAACTCAGTATAATCGGTGAGAGTGTACTGGTTCCTTTAATTCAACACAGCCACTGTTCCTTCATGGAAGAGGTTCTTTAACTCTTTCACTCTTGGACCCAAAAGGGAAATTCACAATCTCATGTCTGGATCCAGTCTCCTGAAAACATATTTCTACTTTTAGAGTCCCAAATATACTGTATGTCCAACGTGCTCCAACCAAGTTTTTTAAAAAGAGTGTTTTGGTGCTCGACAGTAGAGGACAAAGGTGAAGCAAAGCTAGCAGACTTGAATGAGTGCTTCAGTGTCTTACTTAGTCTATATGAAGAGCCCAGGTAAAAACAGCTTTGCATATTTCCACTTTTGGGAGTCACATCATAGGCAAATTCTGGGTCCAAGCTAACCGGGAAAGCATTGGAAAGCATGGGTGCGTTCAAGCTTGGGCAGGTGAGAACAATGGCATTCAAACTTGGGTGCAGAGTCAATGGCAAGGGTGGGGCGGGGGTGGGGAGTTGAGAATTACTAGTTTTAGGAAGGGAAATGTATCTAGAATATTGTTGAATAGGGCTGACATATGGATGTGAATGTCTGGGTATTTGTGTGAGTGACAGAGTGAGAAAGAAACAGAAGAAAAGCAAAGTTATCGAATGTTTGGGACCCAAATTAAGAATAATGCATTTCAAAAGAAGGATGCAAGATACTCCAGCTTGCAGATAAAATAGTCACTGATTGATGTGTGATTCAGTGCAACTCCCTTTGAAGCACTCCTAGAGAATGTACACTACCAGCCAAAAGTTTTGACACACCTGATGAATATTATTATGTTTTTCATTCTCTTAAAGCCATTTTGATCTAAAGGCTTCTGCTTAAATGCTTGAAATGAGTTTCTTAGACAAATATAAACAGTGAAGTTGATCCTATGTATGAATTTCTTCCCAAAGCCTTTGCCTTTCCATCAAGACAAAGAGCGGCTACTTTAAAGAATCTAAAATATAAGATAGTTTTGATTTGTTTAACACTTTTTTTGGTCGCTGCATAATTCCCTTTGTGTTATTTCATAGTTTTGGTGTCTTTACTGTTATTCTAAAATGTGGAAAATAGTAAAAAATAAAGAAAGATGTGGTGTGTCCACAACTTTTGACTGGTAGTGTATCAATGTAAAAAATGATGCATGATGTCACCCTGTGATAATGAAGCTGTCCATCGATACAGATCCAGAGCCAGGAGACCACAGTGTGTGCTGAGTGGAGGGAGGGGCGGAGGGTGCAGTGTGTGTACACAGTGGAACACAGGCTGAACCTCTGGCTTTTTATTATCAGACAGTGAGTTGGAAAAACCATAGCCAGGGGGGAAAAAAGCCAAGGTACAAGAGGCCACACCCAGACCTTCCCTCCTCTGTCATCTTCTATGTCTCTCTCTCTCTCTCTCTCTCCCTCTTATTGTCTCAGTCTGTGTCTCTGACTGTCCCGTAGCTTTTCCCTCAGTATTTTTGTTTTGTTTCTGTCTTTATGTTTGATCCTGATTTTGTTTTGTTTAGTTTTTTTGTTGGACCCTCATTTTGTATTTCTTTCTTTCTTTCTTTCTTTTTCTTTCTTTGTATTCCTGTCTTTGACTCTTTGATGCTTTCCCTGTCTCTGTCTTGCTCACTCACACACACACACACACACACACACATTAGACTTTATACATAATTGAAGAATAGCGCCCCCTGTTGAAACACTGTCATCCTGGAGATGTTTAACGTCTTATTTAATTTCACTAAAAGACATTTTTCACTTTAATTGACTGACAGTATACAGCTAGATATGAGTTTTACATGTATTTTGAGGCTGTAAATGGTTTTTCTTTTTTTTTTTTTTAAACATTAGAGCAAAACAGACCTGTACATTGAGTGGTAATAGTTTATGAAAATAATAAACAGGCTATTAATCATATCTAAGCCCATGCACAAGCTGTTCATCAGTGTATATCAATGCATTTACATTTTAAATGGCCGTATGAATTCTGCACTGTGGCTTTAAGACTCATCACATGAAGTCCACAAAGGAAGCGACGTTAGCCGCTTTGATCGCATAAGAATAACGACCCAGCGCATAAGAAACTCAAATCTATCATGCAGACACTAAAACATTCCAATATTTAATGTAAATGTTGCATACATTTAAATTGTGCACTTTCGAATCTCACCCACGTGCTAAATAACTGCCAGAAAGTAAGAAATCACCCTCATGAGCATATTTTGATGAATTTGGTATTGATAAATTCACAAATTTTACTACAGTTAGTAGAAAAAATGAGTAATATTTGGTACCTCTACTTCTACAACACAGCACACTGTAACGGTCTAAAGGCAGAAAGTGAAAATGATCAAAAATGCGTTCGCTCCTACCTGGCTGATCTTTCAGTCTCCTGACTGATGTAGATGGTTCACTCCATGTTTGAGCTCTCGTAACTTCTGTGTGTGTGTGTGTGTGTGTGTGTGTGTGTGTGTGTGTGTGTGTGTGTGTGTGTATTGATAGGTCCAGAGTACGTGTGGTGAGAGGTGAGCGTAGTGCAGCAGACTGCAGCGGCTGGTTAATGATTGCTGGACACGTTGAGACAGTGTTGAGTGGGAGGGGCTGCTGACACAGATATGACTCACCTGTTTTGTGCATGTGTGTGTGTGTGTGTGTGTGTGTGTGTGTGTACTTGCACACCTTGTAGGAAGAGAGAGTGAGTGGTGTGTGTGTGTGTGTGTGTGTGTGTGTGCATATGCAGACAGAGAGAGAGTGAGAGAGAGAGAGAGAGAGAAAAGGACACACCCCTACCTGAGACTGTAGATTGTAGGCAAGATCAAAGTCAAAATCTTAAATAGACTGCCTCTGAAGGTCTTGTCATATCAGCTGTCTATGAAGAACACTGAGTTTATATCGAAAAATGACTCATTCACTTTCTGATTTTATTAGATAAGTTAGAGAGTTATTCCTTAGATTCTTCAACGGGAAAAACTTTCTGACCCCAAAATGTCAACTGCTCCTCCTCTTCTTCTTCCTCCAGAATATTTTAGGCTGTTTAATTTACTCACACCATGGTGATGTGGGTGCAATTAATTTCCATGGCAGCAGAGGGAGTGAGAGCATCAGTGGACAAGCTGTTCATGATCATAAAGACTCCCAAAGACTGAGAAGGAGACACAGGAAACAAAGTTCTGGTGGGATTGAATCTCAGGCCGTGAGGGGCAAACGTAACCACAACACCATCTGTAGGCCTTATGTGTGACAGCTGAGGCTGTGGGAAAGCTGTGTCCTGTGATCCCACATTTACATTTTAATAGCAGGTTCCCTTATGGAATATTGTGCATGCTTGCCCAGTGAAAGAGATGGATGAACTCCTTTCAGCTGTATATGTCTTTGATTTCACCACTGGATGGAGCTGAAACTCTTTGCAAATTATACTATACTTACACGATACTCCGAAACAATATTAAGTTTGGTTTTATCTGACAAAGTTTGCTGCAATGCTTTTCTTTGCTTTGACATTTGGTTTGATCATGCCTTTTTTCACTTAAGTGGTCTTTGAGATATTTGTCACTTATATTGATAAAAAAATGATACTTTAGTAACCCTTGGTCAATTTAAATCTATGATCACTAACCACTTAACTTCTGTTTGCACCTGTTTTAATTGATTTATTTTATATCTTGTATCCTGTATCTTTTATTATCTGTACATACATACTTGTTTTAATTGATTGTTTTTTGTATCTTGTATCTTTTATTAACTGTACTTATATACTTGTTTGAATTGAAATTTGTATTTTTATTATTATTTTATATCTTTTTTACTCGACATCATTGTAAATGAGGGGCCAGCCCTCAATGATTTTCTGGAGTTTAAATAAAGGTAATATATATATCCCTTCGGACCTCCCTGTCACCACCGACAACACCACAGTGAGTGGATTCATGCCCAGAGTCTTGGTGTGATCCTCGGCAGCCAACTGGCATGCGAGGTCCACATCTCAGCCACAAACTGATACCGCAGTTTTGCTCTCTCACAGTAAGACTCTTCCTCCCCAGGGACTCTGCCCAGCTCGTTGTTCAAGATTTAGTCATCATCTTCTCATTTGGACTACTACAACTCCCTCCTGAAATACTCTCCTCGACCCTTACGGCTCATCCTGAATGCTGCACCCCACCTTGTGCGTCAAAATCTCCAAATTCTCCCATGCTGCCCCCATCTGCCCCCCCTCCGCTGGCGGTCTGTGGCTGCTTGTTTGAATTTAAAACCCCGGTGCTGGTGTAGGAAGCTGCTAATTTGCACCCCCCCCATACCTCCAGACCGTAGTCCAGTCCTGCATGCCAGCTGGAGCTCTTTGCCTGGTCGTTACTCTACCCAGCCTCCACTCCCTTCTCCCTTGCAGTGTCGGGCATGAAGTATGTGACCATTAATGACATCTATTGGCGACCAGTAGGAATTGCAACAACACTCACAGAACTTTTCTCCTCCTGTATGAGTCTCTGGCACTTTCCTGTCGATCTCTACTGTGACTATTGTAATAAAGCAGAAATGCCGAAAAAATAATCTTTAAAATGTGTTGCGATGCCGGTCGCTCGCTCGCTCGCAGCACCATCTTCCGATGGGTGTAGAGATTTA
The DNA here is from genome assembly GCF_048128805.1 of Centroberyx gerrardi. Lineage (NCBI taxonomy): Eukaryota > Metazoa > Chordata > Actinopteri > Beryciformes > Berycidae > Centroberyx > Centroberyx gerrardi. Next base: position 32,958,152 of record NC_135998.1, read on the forward strand.
GTTCCAAAACAGAAATCTCAGTACTTGGCCACGTAATCGTTCAGTCATTGGTAGTGATCAACAACCTTATCATCCTGCTGCAGATATATTGTAGTCATTTTGTGCAGTAAAAATCTGGGGCAGTCAAAATCTAACTTATTGCACCTTTTATCCCAGGACAAATTTAGCCCCTTTTCACACTGTTTCACATTAAATTCTAGAATGAAAATTCTGTTGTTAAAGGCATACTGAGCACTATTTCCCCCTTGAAATAGCATAAACTCATCCAAAAATGATCCTACTCAATCGTGACTTATGGCCCATTGGTAGTGTGTGACAGTGTGTGTGTGTCTGCAGAGAGCCCGCTGCCTTCTGCCTGGAGTTTCTAATTTCTGAATGTTCGGGACGTTTCTGGGCGTCGACCTTCTGGCAGCAGGTGTGTCCTGCAACCAAAACCACCGCTGAATCCTTTTATACCTACAAGCCACGCTGGCTGCGCTCACAAACTCTAAAACAGAGCAACTGGTCGGAGCGAGTGTGTGTGATGAGCTGGAAGCTAGCTGCCGTTAGCGTAGCCTCATTATAGTAGAAAAGCTGCAGCTAAGCTAACCGGCACCTACCTGTCCAACAGAAAACAGGCCAACTCTTCATCACATCCTCTCCTCCAATACTCTCCAACCGGTGAAAGCAAACCCCAGATTCACACTTGTTTTGGAACGAGCCTTGTCTGCTAGCTGTTTTGCCTCGCTGTGTTTTTATTTTTTATTTTTTATTTAAATTTTCAACACCATGAAATACAGCCTTTTACATTCATATAATATAGAATACAACATAAAATTGCTGCATTAACACAAAACAAAACAAAAAAAACAACAAGAATGCTCCTCCTGTTTTAACAAATCGTAATCTAAACAAAATGGAGTATATTCATTGCAATAAATACAAAATATAACAAGTATTTAGAAGAAAAAAAAAAAAAAAAATATCTACAAGCTCAGAAACTGCATTGTCCACAAAAATTTGTCATTCACTTGATCATCTGTTAAATCTAAGTCCTTAACATAATTAATGAAGGGCATCCATATATTCTCAAATATACGCTGTTTAGCCTTTAATATGTAAGTTATCCTTTCTAATGGAAGGCTTGATAACATCTGTCTTATCCATTGATTAGTGCTTGGTCTGTGAACCTCGCTGTACTTTTTTTTACCGGTTTTTACCGTTCTGGCAACCGTAGGGAGGAGGGGTCAACTTTGAAAGTTGTGTTTACAAGTCACAACCAGCAACATCCTGCTCAGTATGCCTTTAAAGTCGAGATGAAACGGCATTTCGAGAGTATCTAACTTCCGTATCGTGACGTATTTCCGAGTGAAACAGGAAAGACAGGCGGGACGTAACGTTTGGAGGAATTTGATTTGAACGTTGAAAAGTGGGCGTGTCATAACACCTGAAGACACACCGAAGTACCGTGCTGTTGCTAGCTAGCTAACTAATGAATCTTAGCCTCTTAGCTCTGTGCGCTAAAAGTTGAAGATTGATTGATGGGTGGATGTCATGATATTATTGGTTGAAATTAGTTACGGGCATGCTTACGTAAGCACACGGCATATTTTGTTTTACAGGAAGAAAACATGATTGAATTTTGATATAAGAATACAATGAAATTGATTTTTGGTATTTTTTTTGGCATATATTGTTAAATAGGTGCACAATATGACCGGGGATGTGATCTAAAAGGGTTAAAAAGGCATTTTTCATTTCATCTCGTCTTTAACCTGTGGAAATTGTTAGCAACACTAGCTAGTCCTGAGCTAAGATCGGGTTTATCCTTCTTTACAGTGCAGTAGTGGATTTGAGCGTTAAGGTGGCAGTTACCCCTGCAGTTATAAACATCTAGAAGGCGGTTTTCACTTCACAGCGGTGTGTGTTTTCACCTCACAGCGGTGTGTGTTTTCACCTCACAGCGGTGTGAAGTGCTCAGCGGGCCTGCTGAGGGAGCACAATAGCCGACTCCATCCACAGCAGAATGGATAAGAAGCAAACAAACCCTTTGGGAAATGCCATTCCTTTCCCAAAATAAACCGGGACATACAGCGCGGCAACAGGTGGACACAAAGGCTGCCTCCTGGACTGTGTGTGTGTGTGTGTGTGTGTGTGTGTGTGTGTGTGTGTGTGAGAGAGAGAGTGGAAGAGATGATGCTTTTTGAATTGTTATACGTGAAACCATAATTTTGTAATATTTGAATCCTGCGTAAACTGAAGTTAGATCGGTAGATGATGCAAATAAAACGTTTACAGACTTTGTGAGTGTGTGTGTGTGTGTGTTTGTGTGTGTGTGTGTGTGTGTGTGCGTGTGTGTGAAAATGTAACAGTGAAAATATACAGTATGTGAGCATGTGTGCGTGTTACATAGTGTGTTTGTGTGTGTGTAAGTTTGCTTGTAAAAATGTATAATGTTTATGTTTATTGTGTGTATGCATTCTATTGTCACATGCTTTATATGTGCTGTTTATGTATTTTCTATCTGCATATAAGACTGTACATAAAGAGAAAATGAGGAAGTGGACAAACAGATACGGAGAAAGACAAAGCGATCAGTACCATACTGAATAATATTGTGTTGTAACTTGGATTGGAGAGATACAAATGGATTACGAGATTTTTGAATGTTTTTATTTTTATTTCTGAATGTAAATATACAGTATGTGACTGAGACTAGTGGATTTGTATTATAGCACTGAGGCAAAATGTTGACATGACAATAAAGTATTAAATCTTGAGTGTAGTTAGTTATTTCTAAGAATATATGAACAAATACTGGAGTCACATTGTTATTTATTACTGGTGAATGTAGTTAGCTGTTCTGCAGTGGAGCTTTTGGGGCTGTGAGCGCAGCTACGCAACCTGAGTGACTGTACAAGAGGACAGCCAGCAGCTGCCACTGTCCATCACACACACACACACACACACACACACACACACACACACACACACACACACACGCAGAGTGAGAGGGACAGAATCAGAGAGTTGGCTAGTGTTGAGCATACAGCTAGCATGGCTGTCCCTGGCTGAGACACACGCAGACGCACAGACCGAAGAAACACACCGAGTCGACCAACCAGATCCTCCCTCTACCTGCCATGGGAATCTAACCCCCGACCTGCTGTATACCTGCCTGTCTAAAAACTATTATCCAGAGGGAACACTCTAGAACCAGGATGAAGACTGCAGGACCCAAGCCAGTTTTCCAGATCCTCTTTCTGCTGGTTCTGGTCACCTCAAGTTACGGCGTCCAGAGAGGTGAGTGAGGTTCGGATAATGTGTCTGCAGTGAGAGATCAGTTCAGTGTGTCTGTCTTGGCATTGAGGACTAATTGGTCACAAGGTGTCTCGGGTACTTTTATAAATAATAATAATAACAACAATAATACATTTTATGTATAAATCGCCGTACATGATACTCAAAGACACTTTACAAGAGATAAAAAAACAAATATAGGTCAAACATATGTAGAGTTTCATTCCAAAATGAGATATCCACCATTTGAGGTGACACCTATACTCAAAGGTAATTGTTGGCATGACAGTATACCTTTTAGGTGTACACTCTACAAATGTAAAGTGTGAATACCTCGTTTTGGTCATTAAAACTAGTCTCTTTGACATGTGTTTTGTTCAGAATAAGTTATTATAATAATACAAAAGAGCCGCCTATACTTAAGTGTTTTGGGGCAAAGTGTAGGCTTCAGTCAAGTCCTATTTATTTCTCAATGATCAGTGCTTTTAACAGGCAGATTTATTACCAAATGTAAACAAAATACATAAATACAGAGACAAAAACAAGGGATAACAACTACATTGCTCATTTTAAGATATAGGTATAGGTATAGGAATAAGGCTTTTGTGTGAACATGTCTGTGCTTGCCCACATGTGTGTGAGTGAATATGATCGGTCAGTATAGCTTCAAAATCAATGTGGCCAACACTGTTATTCTGCAATCTGGAAAAATGACTTACACATTTTTCCTCAAAGTGCATTTTTGTGTATCAGTTGTGTTTCAGTTGCCGTACTATATATGTTACAGTATGTAGTTATCTGTCGGAAAAGTGTTTCCTAAGGAGAATTCAGTTTGAGTTTCGTCATGTAATCATGTAGCACTGAGATCAGCTGTTGTCCACGGCGACTCTGAGGGAAATGGAGAGGGTGTTTATAGGCCTGCTCAGTGTAAATCTGAGTAAATCTATATCCTTCCTATACTCCAGATCCTCTGCAACATGTTGTAGAGGTGCTTAGGAACTAACTGTTCCATCTGCCTCTCTCACTCTCTCACTCTCTCACTCTCTCACTATCTATCTATCTATCTATCTATCTATCTATCTATCTATCTCCGGTTGCTCCAAATATCATCCTAGAGTTATGAATACTATTTCTTGAGAGAGAGAGAGACAGACAGGGAAAGACAGAGACACAGGTCTATTAAGTTGCGGCTTTGTCCATCTCTAGTGTCCTCTGTAAAAACTCGAGGTAGTTTATGTAGGTCAGCAGGGTGGCATGGTGAGCAGGGAAGAGGGGAGGCAGGACTGTAATACTCGGTCTTTAGACTTCTGTCCGGTGTTTCCCCTCGTCAACGGCTTGTTCTCGCTCAGAGAAACAATCGAGCCAATCGGAGCCTTTGTGGGCGGGACTAAAGTTTGAACCGTTCGTGCGACGGTTTTTCATTGGTGTTTCGGCAGAACAGATTTGTTGAAATCAGCCTAAACATATCGTCTTTGCAAAACAGTATTTTTGTCAAAAACGACCGACATCCTTGGTAAAGTAGGTAAATATTCCCAGCGTGACTGAAGTAACATCAGAGTGTCCGGATACGTCGGTCACTAGTGATCGGTTCGGGGAAAATCAACCCCCCCCCCCCCCACACTCTCAGGCTGAATAATGGAGTGGGAACGAAACAGATTTTCAGTCTGAATATCAGGCTTGGAGTCCGGTGTTTGGACTATTTTGACTTGTCTTGGTCTCGGCCGCTATTGGATGTTGACTTTTTCCTGCCTATCTTAAAATATTGGGTACTTTTTTGGTTTGCTTTATTTTCTTGCTGGCAGTACAAACAATTTAAAGGTGCAATGTGTAATATTCCTGCTTTACTGAAGCATAATATGACTAGTAAATATCAGCAGAGGTTCCTGAATGCCTTTTCTTTTCTGTCCCTTGAAATTTTTTGAAGTGTTTTTTTTTTTTTCCAAATCCCTGTTAGTTTTTTTTTCGTCATATGTATTTCAAGGACATGCAGCAGGTTTACGTCGGCTGTTAGCTAAAAGAGCAAAGCAAAAGATGGAGGGTGAGGGAGAGAAGCAAGACTTTCGACATCCAATTTATCAAAGCATCTGATACGCAACACAGCAATGTGAAACTCAGGGAAAAACAAGGAGTCTCTACTGTGAGTAATGTAACTAATTACTGCTCCTGTTGAGTAATTAGTAAAGTAATGCGATTGCTGTTTAAATGAGTAATAAGTAAAGAGTAGTTGATTACATTTTCCGAGGCACTTGCCCACTGAGTTTAGTAACAGAGTTAAAACAAGCATCAATTTTTTTTGTCAAATGTGTGTTTCAAATACTGCATGTTCATATGTGAGAATATAGTCACACATGCACAGGCGAGCAGAGCAGACCCAGACATACAATACATGCTTTATAAATACAGACATACAGAACATACTGGTTCAGGACACAGGTGGCACACATGCTGACTCACTGTCCCACGGGGGAATACTGAAGCCGAGCTGGTTGGGTTGGCATGGCGTTAGGTCGGGCTTGGCAGACGACCTGAACTCTGCAGTCGATAATTACAAGGCTGAAATGAATGTGGATGGCATCCTTCTTGTTAGCACAAATCATTGAAGGCATCCGGTTAGCAGTAATAGGTAAGTGTGAGGAAAAAAATGGGAACAAATCCACCCAAAAACACTTTTAACACTGTTAAAAAACGGCTATAGGAAATGTAGCTTGCTTTTCTGGGCCCATTTGGTGGTTTGGTGGTGTTTTTTTCTTTTTTCACACCATAACTGGCTAAATGTAGAGGATGTGATGTCCTGTCTAGATATTTCCAGTGCTGCTAAAATGGAGTTTGATATGAGAAAATGTTTCAGGATGTAAAACATCAGCGGTAAACGTCAGGTTTTGGTGTCAGTCCCTCAGAATCGAAGAGCGAGGGCTTCTTTCTAGAGCCGCCATTTTGCACCAAGAGACGTTCAACAATCATACAGGGAGAAATCCATCGTAGAAGAGGAGAGAGACTAATTTCTCCATCCACAGGAGCAGGAGAGAGACCAGAATGCAATGCAGCATATTGCAGCGTGACTCGTTTTTTTTCTCGACTGGAAAAACTCTTGCTTTCTTGCTCTTGCTATGCTATCGCTAACCATGTTGCTATCATTCTCTCCACCTCCTGCACATATACACACACATATACACATACAAGTTCAGGCCCCTTCTCGAGTGGTTGTCGAAAGGCATTCTGGGAAATGTAGGAAATCTCTGAAGTAGACGAGGAAGGTTGAGGGAAAGTGGATACACCAAAAAATATAAATTACAGCACTTCATCAGAAAGTAACTCCTGGAATGCACTGAACATCACAGATAAATAACAGTGTAAGAGCACCCGAGGGTGGACTTTCCCTTTGAAGTCGGATTTTTGCTTTGGTAGAATGTTTTCATTTTTTAAAATATAGAAATCTGTGTTGGAGATTCAAGATTCAAGACATTTATTTGTCACATGCATAATTGTACATGTACAACAGCAGTAAAATGGGGTTGCAACAACTCAGACAACTGTGCAAATAGCGAACATAGTAACAGGATATCAATATAATAATATATAATCATATAAAGCTATATACAGGGAAAAATGTATCATAAAAGCTATATGTACATAATAACATAGGATAAAAAACCAACAACCACCACCGTCAACCACCAAGACTACTCTAAGAACAATAGTTTCACTTTCATTTTTGGTTTAAAAAAAGTTCTTCTAACACCTACAATCAAGGAAAAGCAGATTCAGGTATTGGTGGAAGATTGGCGGAATAGATCTGCTTTTATGGCTCGCTGCTGCACGTGCATTAGTAAGGCTAATTTGGTCTTAACTGGACTTGTCTGGGCTGAGTATGGTTATGTTTGACAGAACTGAACAGAACTGGGCTAACATGAGCTCGGTTTGAACACACTTGGCTTTTTTAAGATGAGTTATAGCCTAATTTGGGTTTAATCGTCCGTGGCGCGGTTGAGTTAGGCTTGACCACAGTGAACTGGCTGCTGCTGAGAACAGGCCTCGGCTTCACTGTGTTTACGTCACAGTTTCTCAGTAACTGGAAAAAGTGTAAAGAGTATTCTTCTGTCTAAAATCTTCAAATCATTACTTCTGTTATGTCAACTGTTTAGGCTTTGGTGATTTTAATGCTCTCGAGTGTTTGTATGTATTATTGTTTGCTGTTTGTCTCATTGTGTTTTTATTTCTCATGTCTTTTACTGTCTGCAAAGCATTTCGCAACTCTGACAAGTGCTATAAAAGTGTATTAATATTATTATTATTGACTCTTTGTAGATAGATGGCTGTGGTTTGAGGCATGGCTGCGTTTGACGACACAAAAGGATTCACTTTTATGTGTTCTGCTGGGCTGAAGCTGGCTTTAATTAGCTTTGGGTTAATTTTGAGCCGAGGGTGAGAAAACACGCAGCAGAAGAAGATTTTGACCATGATCAGTCTGTCCCATACAAGCCAGCAGGTTCAGAGCAAGGTGAAGAGAACAAACCATATAGCTTTCCTTGGAGGTTTCCTCAGAGCACAATGGTCTTGAGAATTTGTACAGAATAGTTAAGATATTGAACACAACATGTAGTTTGAGTCAATTCTAAAAGATTTTTTGAGTATTTAATATTTATTAGATGAATATACAAGAGTGTTACAGGAAAGAAGGGAGAGAGAGAGAGGGATAGAGAGAGAAAGAAAGAGAGAGACGCGATATCTCATCATATCACTCCACAGTCAAGAAGTCCATTTTGTTGATTTCTAATCAAATTAACTGACTAACAAAGAAGTAACGTAATTTTGGCACAAAGTGTCAAAATTACATTACTACAGTCAGTCCTGCTTTTGGTGAAAGCTAGTAAATTACTTTAGCTTGTGTAATAAAATCGTTTTAAATCAATATTTTGTATCAAATGATTGTCTTTGGTAAGTAGCTGTGAAATGAGCAGAATAATGTACAGCGAGCCGGTCTTTATTAAAAAAAAAGCGCTGACAGGGTGATTTGTGACAATATGTTTTTATAGTGTCCCGACCTGAAATACTCATCATATCATTCTGCTCAGTATGTCCAGTGCTAGGCCTTGTTACACTCTCTCTCTCTCTCTCTCTCTCTCTCTCTCTCTCTATTTCTCTCTCTGTTTTCTTCTCTGTATGTATGCATGGGTGTGTGTGCATGCTTGTGTGTGTGTGTGTGTGTGTGTGTGTGTGTGTGTGGCATCGTGCTGAGAGAGTCCACATGTAGCTTTTGGAGGAGAGACTGAGTGGAGACAGAGAGATGACTGACCAGGACAGCCCACACAAACACACATACACACATGCTCACACACACACACACACACACACACACACACATAAAAGTGTCTGCACTCGCTCTACAGTTTTGTAGTCGACATTTTCCTCTGTGTGTTTTGAATCAACACAAACAATGGATGAGGTTCAGCTGTTGAGGTCTGATCCTCTGGCACGCCAAAACATTTTTTTTTTTTGTGTACGTTCTTATTTTACCACAATGCAACTTGTGAAGAACTGACTATATGGAGAGACAGAGAAAAATAAAGAGAGAATACAGGCAAATTTCTAAATCAATGTCATTCATAAATTCAGATGACATGACCAAAGAGCAAGGAAAGGAAGCAAGGAAACAAGGGAGAAAGAGGGAAAGATAGATTAACGATTGATTATAGTAAGTTTTGCAAAAGTTTTACAACAAATATCTCACTTTGTGCCTTGTAAATTGTCATTTAATTGAGTGTACAATGATTTGTACAAATGGATACATATTTGTGAGTACATTTCCTCTTTTTCACAAATATCTCATACTTTGTACAGGAAAAACAAAATAATTCCAATTTCCATATGTATTTTTTTTAAGAAATATTTGTTTGTGGATAGTAAAACACATCTGTGATGTGTCTCTTATTTATGGATCATTATACACACATTTATCAATAATATTGAGCCCAATCTCTCTCCATAATGAATCACTCTTCAGATGCTATCATCTCTTCAGACATAATAAAAACAAATGTATCGTCTGTATCGTGACATTACAGAAGACTGTCGAACCCAAGACATCCCCACACTGCAAATACTAATAAACCTCACACGTCTTTTTTTGTGGCTTATTGTGGTTTATTGATAGTTCTTCAGTGGAGATCGACAGGGAAGACAGGGAGGGGATGGGGGGAGAAGGGATGACATGCAGCTAAGGGCTCAGGCAGATTCAAACCCCTTGCGATTTGCACTTTGCCTTAATGTTACGCACTCTACCGGTTGAGCCTCAAGTCATTTAATATTGTATTCGTCATTATTGTCTGAAAAACGTACTATTCCTAAAGGGGCATTAAGTCATTTCTGATTATTACTGACCTCTGTTGATGAGCCACGGGATAGCAGCAACATCGACAGATCTGTGGCACGGCTTATGGTGTCCTGTAATGAACTGAAATATAGTCACATCTTCATAATAGAGAGCAGTAAGCTGGCTAATCAGAGCAGAGATCCAACAGAAACGTCTAGTGAAGAGGAAATATATCACCATGCTAAATACTGGAATAATAACACTGCTTTGTCATTTGATTTTTTGGCTTGTGAATGAAATGTGTTGGGACACCAGTCGCTCGCTGTAAGCGTCGTCCTCCAGCTTTGAGCAGCTGAAAATGCGAGGGGGTTACCACGGCGACACTGGTCGGATCATGTCAAGAGCATTTCCAAAGCGATATCATCAGGCGTTTGCTCACACAGACTGTTAGGAACTGGTGGAAATCAGATAGTTGTCCAAGAAAATTCCCTAAACAAGTTAAATTGCATTGAAAATAAACGAAATAAACTTAATCCCCCTACTATTATCAATAATCTCAGTATCAATACTCCCCCTCCCTCCTTTTTTTATTTATTTATTTAATTCTTTTTTGTTGTAATTGTCTGTGTTTATCCTTTTCGTTTAGGGCCATGTTTAATACCTGTTCAAAATCGATTGTAACTTCCATTGATATGCATTCTGCACTTCATTTTTGATTTATGTCATATATTATATTTTCACATTGAAATTTACTAAAAAAGACTTTAAAAAACAAACAAAAATAAAACTGAATCCATTAGCAGATTATGTCACTTGATTTGAGAAAAGTGTGATTTTCAGACTGAATACGTGACATGACGAGCTGAAACGGACACCGCAGTGTGGTGGGACAGTTTCACCTCAGGGTGTCCTTGAATGTGTTTCAAACCTCAGTCTGACCTTGGCTAAGTATTGTATGTCGGGGTTTTAGTTCGCTTACAGTAGCTTTCCTCCCTTCACCCGTTCATAACTCAAACAAACAGAAGGAGTGGGTTGGGGGGGGGGTTGTTGGTATTCGAGTTATGTTATTGTGAAATCTTTGTTTCACAAGAGTCAAAACAAGCATATTGTCCTTTCATCCCTTTCCTTTCTTTTCCTTTCCTTTCCCTCTTCTCTTCTCTCCTCCGCTCCTTTTTTGTCTCCTCTTCTCCCCTCTTCCTCTTCTGTCAGTTCATACAAAGTTGAAACCAAACCCCAAAGTCTCTGATCTGAATCCACTAATAAACAGTTGCTGCCTCTCCTCTCTTCCCCCTCATCCTCCCCCCCCCCTTTATTCTCCTTTCATCTCTATTTCGTTTTCTTCCCCTCTCCTCTCATTTTCTTCCCCCACAATTTATTCACAGAGAGCAGAAAATTGTCAGACCGCCCTATTAATATTGAGTTGTACCCCCTTTTTACACAGTCTTTCTCTCAGTTGTCTCAAGCGTCCCTCTTTAACCTGTTTCTTTACCTTTATCTACACCTCCTTTCCACGTTTGAAGTGGACTTGATAGGTGAAATAAATACGGATCGTAGCTTTACCCTGGAAATTCACCTGGTTAGTCTCGTGAAAAAGTGCAGGTGGTTCTAATAATTTGTACATTCGGTGTACATAGGGAGAGTAATTCGCCCTCTTTTCCTTTTTAACAGAGAACGCCTGTTGAAACGAGACTGAAACTCTTTTTTTTTGGGCCTGAAATAAAATGTGATCTTTGCTTTATCTCCTGCCTGACTGAAAGTATAAAGTTGGAATAAACAAACCGCAAAAAACCTCTGATCCAGTTCGACTAATAAATATACACAGCCTCTCCTCTCTTCCCTCTGCTCCTTTACCTCCTCCTGCCTTCTTCTTCTCTCATTCTCCCCGCTTCATTTAAGGTTGTAACAAACCCCAAACCTTCAGATCTAAATTTCACTAATAAACAGATATAGCCTTTCCTCCCTTCGCCTCCCTCTCACCCTCCTCTTCTTCTTCCCCTCCTCCTCCTCCCGCTGCTCCCTCGCAGTTCAAAGTCGTAACAAACCTCAGAGCGTCTGATCTGGTCCCACTAATAAACAGTCATAGCCGGACGCTGACCGACCGAAACAGATGAGTCAGTCTAAAATAGGAATGCCAGGAATTTCAAATAATTCAGCTGAAAAGACGCAGCTGTTTACAGTTCTCTGCAGCGGAGAGAGAAACAGCGCACTCAACTGTTTGCTCGACTTTGTGCTAGATTTGCAAAACACACCATGACTCATTAGTGGTTTTACCACACGGCTTTGATGAAAATTACATTTTGATTGGCCAACGAAGGCATTCTGAGCAACTGTTTCACATCGATTCAACTCCGCAGTCAAGAAATTAACTCTTTGCCACTTGCTGTCAAATGATTGTCTCGGGGTCTTAAGCACAGACTGTAAAAAGGATGAAGTAGTGAGTGTGATGTCACCCACCGGCTGCTGAAGGGCCGTTTTGAAGCCTGGAGGTTGTGTTTGCGGTCGCCGCCATGCTGCAGAGCCGCTATTGGCCCGTAATCGGCGACCTGTCGATCACCGGACAGGCGACCTGTCAATCACTAGGAAAACAACCCTGTTTTATAACCATTATATCCCGTTAATGACACAATTATTTTGAAAATCGCCAAAAGGAGACACATAAAAAGCAGCGAAATTAGCTACTGAGACCGTAACCTCTTGTGGAAAAAATGTATTGACTTTATATTTTTAGCAGAAGTTGGGTTGTGGTCCCATTGACTTGCATGGAGCTGGGCCACACACACACACACACACACACACAGGCATAATACGCGACAGAGAGAGAGAGAGAGAGAGAGAGAGAGAGAGAGAGAGAGAGAGAGAGAGAGAAAGAATTGCTTTCCTGTTGTTAACTATGGTATTACTGACATCCCAAAATAGCACACTGTAGCTAAGTTTGAGAATCGGAGTACTGCTGGAGTTACCATTCCCAAAAAAAGAATACAGTACTTTAGGCATTTAACAAATCATGTGCAAACTATTCTTTAGCTGTCATTAGGAAGCGCTGTACACAGACGACACTTCCAGCAAACATGCCTACGAGTCCAAAAGGGACGAGTGACACATTCTGCACACAGCAGCAAACAGTTCTGTCACGTCCTCAGAGACAGATAAACAGAGACAAATGACTTTCTGTTATAGTTTATGTCCCTGTTTATTTGGATTGGACTTCTCAGATGTTAATAGCTTAGGTCATTCCAGTTGAAGCTGCTGTTTTTTGTGGCCTACAGTTCATTTGATGGTCAAACTTTGATATGTGCTGGCTGAAGAGAGCAGCTCCCTTTATATGGTTTCATTATTGTTATTTCATTTTTATTTCTTATCCCTTTATGATCTCTGCAAAGGGCGTTGAACTTGTGAACGAACCTCTGAATGGATGAGGGAGTATTGTTGCGAAATTTCCTCCTCCTCCTTCTTCATCTTCTCCTTCTTGTCCTCCTTCTCCTCCTCCTTGTCCTCCTTGTCCTCCTTCTCCTCCTCCTCCTCCTTCTTCATCTTCTCCTTCTTGTCCTCCCCTTCCTCCTCCTTCTCCTCCTCCTCCTTCTCCTCCTTCTACTCCTCCTCCTGCCCCCCCTTCTCGTCCTCCTTCTCCTCCTCCTCCTTCTTCATCTTCTCCTTCTTGTCCTCCTCCTTGTCCTCCTCCTCCTCCTTCTTCATCTTCTCCTTCTTGTCCTCCCCTTCCTCCTCCTTGTCCTCCTTCTCCTCCTCCTCCTCGTCCCCCCCTTCTCGTCCTCCTTCTCCTCCTTCTTCGTCTTCTTATCATCCTCCATCTTCTAATTTGGAGGTTCAATCGATTATGATGATTATGATGACGCTGACGATGATAGAGATTATAATGTTAATGATGACGGTAATTATGGCGATAATGATAATAATGAAGACAATGACATGTACAAAGACAACAATAGTGTGAAACATTGTATTCCTAAATGCTACATCTCCATTTTGGAAAAACATCATTATATAATTTTGTAACTAATTGTCCAACCCTAACGACAACACTGTAATTACCTGCAATCCTTTAAAAAAAACATACCATAATCATAATAAAACTCTTCCTGTTCTCTTCTCCTGTATCCCTCCTCCAGCCCCTCGTATCGTCACCTTATTAGAGACAGTCGATGTCCTGCTGGATCACAACGCCACCTTCATCTGTGAGGTGGAGTCCCGCCCCCCTGCTGACATCACCTGGACCAGGAACAACTACCCAATCATGTAAGAGTACACCTGCAACCTCTTTCAGTCACTGTACTCACCATCTCATCTCTTTTAAGTCTATTCACCATGCACCAAAGTTTTAGCAAAAATTTTTTTATATTTTTGTCCTACATTCCTCCATCTTTGTTGCTAAGCGCCCATTGCTGTGGTGTTTCTGCACTGCACTTCTCAGAGATCACCTGTCAATCAAACAGTGTGGGCGGAGCTTGAATTTTCTGCTTACATGTAACACATATTTTGGTCTCAGCATAATTCCATTTGTGTTATTTCATAGTTTTGATGTCTTTACTATTCTAAAATGTGGAAAATAGTAAAAATAAAGAACAATGTGGTATGTCCAAACTTTTGACTGGTAGCGTATTTCTTTCTCAATATTCATGATTGTAAAAGTGAAATGTAAATTGAAATGTAAAGAGTTTTTTTTGTCAGTTCTGCTCACCCTCTGTCTCCCCTCCCTTTCCTCCCACCAGGTACTACGACCCGCGGTACATCACCAGAGAGCAGGGTCAGATGCTGATCATCCCTCATGTTAGAGAGACGGATAACGGAGAGTACTGCTGCCTCGCCAACAACGGCATCGGAGAGCCGGCCAAGAGCTGCGGGGCGCTGCAGCTCAAGATGAGTACGTCTGATTCCTCCCTTTAGTCCAGTCTGGGTCTCCACTTCAGGTTTTTGGAAGTCTTTGGGTTTTGACTCAAACTGCACTACCAGTCAAAAGTTTGGACACACCACACTTTTCTTTATTTTTACTATTTTCCACATTTTAGAATAATAGTAAAGACATCAAAACTGTGAAATAACACAAATGGAATTCTGCAGTGACCCAAAAAATCGATCTTATATTTTAGACGTAAAGTAGCCTTGATGGAAAGGCTAAGGCTTTAGAAAGAAATTCTTACATAGGCATCAACTTCACTTTTATTCAATTTATATTTGTCTAAGTAACACATTTCAAGCATTTAAGCATAAGCCTTTAGATTGAAATGGCTTTAAGAGAATGAAAAACATTAATGAAAAACTGAATTCAAAAATAAAAAATTTCAATGAAGATTAAAAAGACGCACACTGTTATAAAAGCTAAAAATGTGTTTTGTTCATTCTTCTTTCTCTCTCTCCCTCTCTCTCTCTCTCTCTTTCTCTCTCTCTCCCTCTCTCTCTCTCTCTCTCTCTCTCTCCATCAGAGCCTCAGATTAAGCGCCATCCCACCAATGTGACCCTCCTGATTGAATCCAAAGCGGTGTTGCCCTGTGTTACCCTCGGCAACCCCAAACCGGATGTCACCTGGCTGAAAGATGATGAGCTTATCAAGGTGTCCCATTTTTATTTCAACAAATATGACAACCAACAAAAATAGCTGTTGGAAAGTTTTCACATGAAGCCTTTCATATTCTATCATTCAGCCTGTTAGATATTTGAAGAGTTTTGTTCCAAAATGAGATATCCACCATTTAAAAAAATGACACCCACTCTCCCATATTGACTGCTGGCATGGACGTTAAGCACATTATGGGTTTGTATTGAAGCTAGGAGTCCATCTATCAAAAACTGAAAAAAATGATGCTCATCGTGTTAGAAATCAACATCAAACTTTCCCTGACTGAGTTGGAATCATTGCACTGGATCTTTAAGACATTTGCTTATAAAATAGGTCATTTTTTGAGGACAGATTCATTTATGTTTATCAAATATTGCCCGATGAATTTCAGGTAGCAAAATGTTGATAGCACACTTGATAGCCCTAATGACACATGCAATCTTACCCAACCCCGTTTCTGCTAACAGCCAGTTTTCAACAAAGGTACCCAACCTAAAATAGCATAAAGGAGTGCACATGTCCTTATTTTTTGGCTGGATTTCCAGTGTGTTATAGTATCAGACAAGTGTTAATTTTATCTCTAAAAATGGAGTGATTCTAACTAGCCGTCTTGTCTCTCAGGTCAGCGACCGCATCAGCATCCTCGACTACGGTGCGTTGAAGATCCACAACATCCAGAAGCAGGACGCAGGACAGTATCGCTGTGTGGCCAGAAACAGCTTCGGCTTCGCCTTTTCAAAGCCGGTCACCATCGAGGTGCAGGGTGTGTATTTTACCTGGTTTCCCTATCTATCTATCTCTTTTTATGTGTGAATACATGGTTGTAGGTACAGTATGTCTTCAAAGAAACAATCCTGTTGGTACAATGCATATAAATATATAAATAAACTAGAAGGGCACTCGGAGAGCGCAGACCTCCGCCAAGGTTCGTGCTATTATTGCTTGTTCGTGAGTCGGATCCGGATCCGCTCCAAAATTTAATGGGTTCTTCCTTGGCCCATGCTACACCCACAGATGTGGCATAAGTTCTTTTTATTCCATATTTGCTGGACTACTGGTGCACTTCCTAAGAGGAGCTGTTTGCTTCTATTGTACAACAATCAAGAAAGAAGTGTCTGTTGTATCAATGCAACCTAAATGCAGGATAAATGCCTTGAGCAGACTGATACTGTCTAGTACTACTGTAGGATAGATACAGCATAAATGCATCAAGGGTGTTTTTAGAAAGGCTACCAGTCTAAGTTCACTGGTTTCTATTTTTTTAAGCCCTTAAACTCTGATTTTCCCCTTGAAATAAAAGAAAGAGCAACATTTTTTCTATACTGCACAGAAATGTCACATATTCTGTGTCTGCTTATTCCAACGCTTCATTGAAGCTAAAGGACGCAAATTGAGTGAAATATTCAAACCCAAGGCGCCATTTTTTATGGCTGCACCATTACATTAAATGGAAAAAATCTAAATGTCTTGTGCATCATTTTATACACATTTCCCTGTAATTCAGCCTGACATATTTGATATCTTTGGAAATCTTGGGATCTTGACTAGAATTTAAAGTAAAGTTCTGTGGGTTTGAACATAGCTTGACCACACAAGATGTGTTTGTAATGATGGACCGGCAGGGTGGAAGAGACTTTTATAGTAAGGTTCCACATAACACACAGTGTAATGAGGAATGTGTTTCTTTGCATATGCATCTCAAACACACACACACACACACACACACACACACACACGCACATGTACCAGAAGTGTCAGAGTGCAGAGGCAGTCAAGTAGAAGAGTTTCAATGTCTTCATATCAAATTTTGTTTGTTTGGTGGCAGTGATGGAGGGATGAAGCAGGATTTTTGGATGTACATTTATGTGTGTGTGTGTGTGTGTGTGTGTGTGTGCCTGGTGTATGTTTCCAGCTCCGGCGCGAATCCTGCGGGTTCCTAAGGAGAAGAGAGTAGCGTACGGCAGCCAGGTTTCCCTCGAGTGCAACGCCACAGGAAACCCCATCCCCACCATCACCTGGCTGGAAAATGGAAATACTGTGAGTAGTCAGGTTCAGTGTGTGTGTGTGTGTGTGTTTTAGGATTCAACCGATATGGGTTTTTGGAAGGCTGATACCAATATTTTTGTGTTTGTATTAAAGCTGCCGATAGCCGAAATTTTGTATCTTTCAATTTGACCATTTTTATGAAAATGCACCATGCGTACATAAACTTTTATGAATGAGCTGAGCTAAAAAATGAGCTGAGCTAAAAAATACCAAAATAAACTTTGGTAATGTTAATACAAATGAATAAATCTAGGCCAGCATAAATAAATAATTTAATTTAATTATAAGCTTATTTCCTCCATGAAATGAAAATAGTGTTGTAATTTTCGTCCACAAAATCAAAAGCCACAAACGCAATTTCTTGCACAAAATGTAATGTTGTTTCAGCAATTTTTGGATGGAATTAAGCAAGGTGTTTTTGAGTTTTGTACATGAAATTCACAAGGTAACAGGTGGCGCCCCATATATATTGGCCTGAAATATCAGCAAACCAATATAACGGTCTAATCCTTGCGTGCGTGTGTGTGTGCATCTATATCTGATCTATCTATCTATCTATCTATCTATCTATCTCTCTCTCTGCCTCAGCCCCTCTGCCTCATGCCGGTGACCTCAGCAGGAATATTCGAGTCTCGCTCACAAGTCGAGTTCAGCTCAAATGTCAGTCAGCACAGCATCAGACGCATTTCAACACATAGCTGGCATCAGACGCATTGTGGCACATTGTCAGCTGCAGAGCCTTACATAACCACTGAGTTGTGACAATGAAGAGACTAGACAGGCAACCTGCATTAAATACTGCATTTAGTACGGAAATGAAACTTAATTTATATAATCCTCATACCTCATGGAGATTGAGATGAAATGAGATGAGATTAAAAATGATCTGATATATGCAGACAACTGCAAATTATTGTGTGACATTTTACTCTATTCATCATTTACTATACGTTGTCTTTAAGATTTTGGTTCTTTTAGTGCACTTTGTGGAGGTAATTGCTCTTCTTCTAGTTATTATTAGGGTAATCTTTCATATGTTGTTGATCCCCAATGGCAGAACCTCTCCAAAGGGAGGTCAGAGGTCACAGTCAGCTGGGCGGCGGCTCTCCAACATGGCAGGTTGAACCTCCTGTTGAAAGACAGGAGGACCTGACCCTGCTTCCCCACTTAGACTCAAAATTAGATTCAACAAGGCATTTAAAAGTCGGTGTTTATTATTATCTCTGCTTTGAGTTTCAATAACACACCGTCTGGCGGCCATATTGGAGGTCCTCAGCTCTAGGAAACAACTGTTGTGAACATCTGATTGCACTACACCTACAGCTTGACAATCTCATTCAATAGACATGGTCAATTTCTCTGCTGTTTTTGACTGGGAACTGATCATTTCACCACTGATCCATCTGATTGATTTTGTGTTTAGATCATTTCGGCTTAGTAATGGGTTGTAGCTGCATATTAATATTAACATTGGTTGCTTTGCTAAATTGATCTCATACAAATACGTGAAATCAACTTGTTAACACCAAATTACGTATTGGTGGTTGTGTCAAAAAAGTGTTAAAATTCCATGTTCCCAACACGAAACATGAAGGAGACACAACTATAAACAGGAAGTAGTGTCACATTGAAGTAGTGCAGTGGAAAGTAAAGGTGTTGTGGTCGGGCCCAGCTTGTATGAAGGACATTTCTACCGTGAGTCAAATTTGAGCTTTTTTTAGCTTAAGTTTTTCTTATTTGACCCGAAACCTAACCATAACCATAATCTTAACCTTAACCAAAGTTTTTTTTACTTGGCTAAACTTAACCGTTAGCCAACCTTTACCTGAAAATGTCATGTCCAATTTGTGCCGTTACCACAGAATCCAATTTGTGCTATTTTCACTGATTGAAATTTGTGGTGGAGGAAGATCATTTTCACATAAATCGTGTCCACAGCACATTCATCTGCTTTTCAGAGTCTGCGCTCATTTCACGACTTTTCATGAGATCCCGCCTGCCAGCTACTCAGCTTGCTAACAAAGCCAAAGAACAGCTGCCTGTTGGGTTCAGCTGAACTCTTCTCCAGCTCAGGCTGTTCTGGAGTACAGAGAAGTCAAGACAGTTTACTGTGTCGCCTAAATTTAGAAACAAACCTTATCAGATGATTCATTGGCTTAGGATATAACATTACTGAATTGACCTATACACCCACACCACAACAATCTCTCTCAGGTAGCTGTCTTTTTATAGTCTGGTAGTTGTGTATTTCGTCATTATTTGTGCACAATTCTCCAATAGAAATGGCTGCTGGGAGATTTGTGACTCAACTGCAAAGCTTCTATACAGTCCTGCGTCCCAATCAGTTCATTCGACAGAAGCTTTGTCCTCTAGTCCTAAATTTCAGCTAAAAGAGGTTTTTCACCAGTAATCCTTTTTTTGGGGGGGACCAAGTTTCTTATATTTTCTATTTCTTACATCATATGAAAAATGAACAATATCTTCCCCATCCCCCACCCTGCGACCATAGAAGTCCCTTACATACATTCATATTTCAAAGCCGACATCACAGGAGAATAGGAAAATCAAATAAATAAGTTTATAAATCTGCAAATAAACAAATTGTATGACCGACATTTACCAACCATGTCAGTTTTCGTCTGTATTTGAAAAAACACCAGTAATGTTTGTGACTCTGTGCCTGTATGGCTCTGGTACCACAGCCTCTATCTGATGTCCATGTGTCTCGGTCAACAAAACGATTAGCACCATTCCTCCAAAGCTAATAACTGAACACATACATGGGCACGGGCAAGCACAGGAACGCACACACACACTAGGAACACACACACACACATATAGAAATACACACATACAAGTAAGCACACACTCTCTCTCTCTCTCAAACACACACACACACACACACACACACACACACCAGCTAATGTCCTGGATGCTGAGCTGTGGGATCAGTGATATAAACAGAGAGGGAATTCTCATTATGAAGGCAGACGATGGAGCAGATAGCTGTCTATTTAGCTAATAATACACTGGGTTATCAGCTTTAATTGGGTCTTTATAAAGGGGCCGATGTGATGATGCTGTCAAAGGAAAACCTCGTATCACCAAGTTTGACGTCAAGTATGCCGCTCTGTAACCCTGTGGGTCTGAACCGTTTCTCCTGTGTCTTCCCTGTAATGTAATCCCTCTCAGCCTTTTTACTGTGTCAAATAAAGAGTAAAAAAACACTAAAGGATAAAGGCTGGGAGGTGCGGAAGAGGATGAGGGCCACATGTGAAAAATGTATTTGAGTTCTGACAATCAGAATTCTGAGATTAAAGTCGGAATTCTGAGAATAAACTCGGAATTCTGATATTAAAGTCGGAATTCTGAGATTAAAGTCAGAATTCTGAGATTCTGAGAATAAAGTCAGAATTCTGAGATTCTGAGAATAAAGTCAGAATTCTGACAATAAAAGTCAGAACTCTGAATTCTGACTTGTTTCTTTATTAAACTCAGAACTCAAAACATTTTTCATGTGACCCTAATCCTCTTCCATAGCGGGATGACAAATAAATACTGTAATCTTTTTTATTTTTTTTATTTTCCATTACGAAAAGTTGACTTTTCCTCCATGATTTTTTTCCTCCAACGGCAATGAAGAATAATAATCTCATACAGTATCATTTTTGAGTAATGTCACGAGGGTTGCTGTAATATATTTCAATAGAGGATAATTACACAAGACTTCCAGGAGTCTATTTAATAAACTGTAACTGTTACAGATTGAGAGAATGGAGCTGAGCTGATGGAGTCTGATAAAATAGATCCAGAAAAATAATTACAGGAGATATGGAGGGAGCCACTAATGGATATTATGTTAAACAAGTGACGTTATAACTGAAATAGATTTAGAGAGTCAAGTCTGCAGATGTCTGCAGAGTCTGCAGATGTTGTAATATATGAGTAAAGTCATCATGATTAACACTTTAGTCTAAGGGAATTAGTCAGATATATAAATGGATGTTTAAAATGTGCATGGAACAGCAAATGCATATGACTGATGTAAATTCAGAAAGTGTTAAGTAAATCATTTTCTATAAGAGTCTAGTCAACATAATTCACATTCTGAAAGTCAGTGATGGGCTGATGTGAGTGAGTTGGTGGTCAGCTGGCCTGCAGCTGACAAAGCAAAAAATACTAGTTAACAAATGAGTTCAGAGAATCACGAATCTACAGAGCTGCTGTGAAGAATGTACAGTATATAAAGTATATATATACTGTATATATATTTACATTAGGATTAAACCAATATATAGGGGCTGATATGTTAATAAATATTCAATATCAGCCAATCATGCATTCTACTGCCAATATACTGCTGCCAACACAGCACTGAAACTGCACTACTGAAAATCACAAACGACATACTTCTCTCTGCTGACTCTGGCTTCCTCACCATCCTCATCCTCCTTGACCTCAGCGCCGCCTTTGATACCATCAACCATTCCATCCTCCTCTCACGCCTTCAACACTCCCTCGGCATAACCGGCACCGCCCTCTCCTGGCTTACCTCTTATCTCTCTGACAGACATCAATACATCTCCATAAACAACTGCAAATCCTCCACCGCCCCAGTCACCCATGGTGTCCCCCAGGGTTCAGTGCTTGGTCCCCTCCTCTTCATCCTGTACATCCTCCCTCTTGGACAGATCCTCCGCTGTCATGGCCTCCGTTTCCACTGCTACGCCGATGGCACTCAACTCTACCTCTCCTCCAAAGCCATCACCTCAACCACCCACTCCACCCTCACCACCTGCCTTGCAGACATAAAATCATGGATGCAACAGAACTTTCTCAAACTCAACTGCAATAAATCTGAAATCCTCATCATCGGCCCAAACTCCCTCACCCGCTCCGCCCAGACCTTCTCTCTCAACATCGACGGCTCCATCGTCACCCCCTCCACCCAGGTCCGCAACCTTGGAATCATCCTTGACCCCACCCTCTCATTTCTACCCCATGTCAACCAGGTCACTAAAACTGCCTTCTTCCACCTCAGGAACATTGCCCGCCTCCGGCCCTCCCTGTCCTTTGCCGCTGCCGAAACCCTCATCCATGCCCTCATAACTTCCAGACTCGACTACTGCAATAGCATCCTGTACGGCTTACCAAACAAAGCCCTTAATAAACTTCAATACGTCCAGAACTCCGCTGCCCGCCTGCTCACCTCCACCCGCCGCCGAGATCACATCACCCCTGTCCTTCACAACCTCCACCGGCTCCCGGTTAAACACAGGATTGACTTTAAAATACTACTCATAATACTCATAATACTACTCATTTTCTTTGAACATTTTATTTATTCATTTAATTGTTTAATAATGTTTTTGTAAATTAGTTCTTCATTTAAAAGTCAGTAATATCCCCCAGAGTTTCTATACCAGTGAACAGGTGTGTGATGTCTCTCTGCCTTAAAGAGCTGCTGACACTAACAGAATCTCATCAGTCTGGTTTCAGTGGAGAGTTTTAGTGTCCCATGATGCTCTGAATGCTGTTTCAGAGGATTTTACACCCTGATGAGAAGAAAATTGTGGGGGAAACACTGAGTTTTTTTGGAGTGAAAATGGAAAAATTTAAAGATATTGAATAACAGCATGGAATCATGCAGCTTCAATAGAAAAATATTGGTATCAACCTTCAAAAACCCTATAGGTTAAACCCTAATATACATATTCCATATTTAAATACACTCACACACACACACACACACACACACACACACACACACACACACATGTATATATATAATATATATAAAACAAAACACACAAAACATGTTTTGTGATTCAGGATATCTTAAATCCAGAGGATCCAGTCTAGAAGAGATTTATCAGCCACATACTTAAGTTACCTGCTATCCATTAAAAGATGTTTTGTGCTATCAAACATTTTGTGAGGATAGATGCCACTTTTCTCAAATGGTGGAAATCACAATTTGGAACAAATATTCCCACAGCCAAGCTAATCCTTGTTGGTGTTATCGATCCCACCAGATTTAAGAAAATAACCTGACTTGAACCTGAATTTTTGAGTGTTTCCATTATAATTCCCACTTGATCTAAAGAAATGATAATGAGCAACATAATTTGAGTCAGGAACCTCAGTCTGCCTGTCAGTCTGCAGTCTATCATTCCTCACCGCAGAATATTCACTTTACAGCACCGGTCACACACACGCTCCATGAAGAGGGCCGACTATTTAAACAGTGCTGGTGCTCACCCAGTCTGACTCCATGTAGTCTACTGGTGTGAATTTAGCTGCTGTGTTGCTGCCTGCTATTAAAATTCTGCTGCTTTCACTCACCCTCCACCACCCCACCTGCCCCCTGCTTACAGATAATGTAGGGAGGATTTACATACTCAGAAAAACAAAAATAACACTGCGCTCAACACTTAACTTAGTGTGGATCACCTAATGCAACACCAAACATAGAAAAAAACACTTATTGCATACTAGAAGATGACTTTGAATTGCCTATAAGCGAAGAAGAAGCGAGTAACAATTCTCACTTATGCGATTCCAGTCATCTTCTAGTGTGGGAAGCTTTTGGATTTACACACTCCCTGATTGGTCGCTTGTGCTCATTGCGTGCAGGAACAGAACATAAAACAGTACATAAAAGCAAATTTATTCACTGCTAAAACCAAAAGTTGTATTGCCATTCCATCTTATCAAAACAAATTGTTTCACTTGATGCCAGACGAAGCAGAAAAACAGGCTGACATGTCGTTGCTAGAACTTGGAAGCATTCATGCGTTAAAATCCAAAATCATGTTTATTCATGAATTTAAAGTAACAATCTGCAACTTTCTCATATAAATACATTTCTGTTTTACTACTCTCTATAGCTGATTGATACCATACAACAGTGATTCAACCTCTATCCAGTTGATGAAAGCTTTTCCACTGTCTGTTCTAAACAGCCGGTGTCTGGCAGCTCTTTCCTGGGAAAAATCCTCTGCTGCACAGGATGCATTTTACGTTTCCAGTTTGTTTAGAATAAGTAGAAGAAGAACTGTGATGTGTCTCGATTTGCACGAGTGGAGTTGATTGTATTAATGTGAATATAACTGATAATTTTGATTTTTTGTCACCTTGGACTGCCGACATTAGTGCATTCGCTGCCATGCCTGCTTGTAATCACCAGTAGGAGGCCGACGTGACAGTAGTCAGTCCTCAGGAGTCTACACAGTGTGAAGGCACTGTTAAGCTTAAGCTGCAGGGTGTGTGTGTGTGTGTGTGTGTGTGCGTGTACAAGATGAGTGTAAGATGAGTGGCTGAGTGTCATTAGTGAAGTGTGAAGAGAGAGCGCCTCAGCTGTACCCTTCATCTCAGCTGGCTACTGTTACTTTGCAGTGACCTGCTGTGTGTGTGTGTGTGTGTGTGTGTGTGTGTAGGTGTTGGAAGTGGCTTGTAACCATGTGCTTCTGATGGGATTGCCCTGTTTTAAGCTTTAACTAAATGATAAAATTTGCCAGTTTCAGCATAGGTCCAGCGCTTCCTATTAAATATTTAACAGGTTTTAGCACAATCAAGTATTGATTGTGCTAAAACCCTTGACCCTTGCACGTGCAATACTCAAAGACAGAGCTGTTACATTTGGTGAAAGACATTATTCATGACTCAATATCACTGCAAGCAGTCTTGTCTCAAAGTGCAAGTGACATACTGTACATCCCAAAGAACTAACAAAGGATATTTGGAAAGTTCTCCACTTGAGATGGGTGAATTGCAAAAAAAATCTAAAACAGACCAAAAAGAACAATGCTGTAATTAGATTTTGTCTGATGTGGAAGCTAATTTTAGTTCCTCAATGTAATTCTTCTAGTGAAAGCAGAGCGAGGCCCGGACACAGTGATGCAGTCTCAGGTTTGTTTATGCAACAGCTCTCTGTCAGGCACTCGCACCTTTTTTCTTTTTAAAAAGGTCACAACTGTTGCTTGGGGTTTGTGTAGCGGTTTAAACCTCCCGACCTCTGTCACCCCATTTTACTAGTCTATAATCAATCCTGCAAGAAACCTCTGCTGTCTACACGTCTGTGTTTGGTGATGCGGGGTTAGTTAAATGTCTGATGATAGAAATATGGCGAGAGTGTGGTGCAGTTTTAAAGATGAAACTCATATTCATACATGTTATTGAAGATTTTAACTAGTAGATGAAACACAAGTTCCCTTTGGAGAACACTTATAACTGAAAATATGAGTCTATTTTACTCCCATGTTTACAAATATTCAAATGAATGCAAGCCTTCGACAGTCTCAGAGTAAAATAATTTATATAAATGTATTTTGGCTCCACTTTTAGCTCTATTTCTAACATATGTGTGATGACTGTATGTGATGGTGATTTAGATTGACTTCAGACTTTTTATTACATGTGCTTGATGCTCCGACCCCAAAGGAGCTGTTTGGAAAATTGGAAAAAAAACAAAACAGCTACCAGTTCTTTTTTTCATAGATAGTTTAAAGGAGATAGAGGTGATTCAGAGGTTCACAAATAATTTAAATAATCTAAACAGTTAATTTTATTTGAATTTCAGTTCCTTTTATTAAAGGAAAATGTGCCAGTGGTGTGTTGTAATTCCATGTTTCCATTGCAACTAAACTTACCAACCTGTTTTCTTTTCTGTTTTCTGTAGTTTGCTTACATAATCTTAAAACAAGTAGTGTGATCTACCTTTAAGATAGTGTCACTTCTTTAAAAATGTATGTATTTGAAATTAAGTCTCCCCATCACAATTTTTTACCTACTTTATTTTGCAGTTTAACAATAGGAATCCAGACATATGACAAAAAAAGGACAAGTAAACAAATAGACATGACAATACAAAAAAGAGAAAAACAAATGTGTGAGGCTGACAGACAAATTATGGCTTGTGATTGTGCATAGATAGATATTGGTATTCATACACATGCAAATGCCTAGACTTACCAGTACATATAGATACAAAAATATCATTGTGCCTTTTATATACATGGTCAATGTAATACTACCTGCACACAAAAAGACAGGAGGGCCAGAAGCCTCAAAGAGCAGTCATCACACTGAGATCAATGCCTTGTGGATTTATTCCATACTTTAGTGAACAAAAGTGCTCAGTGCACAACGTGAGGTTAAAAGCGAAGCAAATGTTTCAGTTAAACAAGACTTTCATCAGTGCTCATGGTTTGGAAGCATATAAATGGACAAGGCCATGGCACAGGTGCAGTCCATCAGTCAGCTGACTCTGGTAATTGTAAAGGTAGATTCCACAATCATGTGAACAATATTACAAAAAAGAAAACAAACAACACAGCAGAGGTAGAGGACACTATAGATGTAAATAAATAAACATGGTAAATTAAACCTATGTTAACTGCAATACATGATATTAAAGTACCAACACTGAAATACCAGTTATTGCCCAGTCCTGTTATTGTGTGTGCGGGTCGTATTACATTGACTGTTTCTGTGATTTTTCATACCTACGCACCAAATATAAGACATTTTTTGGCTTTTGCTGGTGCAGTACTTCTCCTCCCTTTTATATACATCCCATCCCAAAATATATATGACATGGTACAGTGTAATATATAATCATAACATCACAACATTTTTTTAGCTGGATTTATTTTTTATTATTTTTTTTATGTACTTGGTGCATGAAAAGTGTTTTAAGATGAAACGGCTCGACCAACCTAATATAGTCAAAGTCAAAGTGTTTTATTTATCAAATGCACAGTTTAACACAAGGTCATTCTGAACGATGAAATTCTTAGGACAAGGCAAGCAACAACTACGTAGTAGGCATAAGAAAAATAAAAATATCAAATATTAAATGTTAAAAAGAGTCACAAATAAGGGCAAAAATAGCAAAAGTACAGCAGTTCCAGAGCCAGTAAAGAGGGGCAATATGGACAGTAAGAATAAGAGTATTAAATATTATAAAGGAGTATTAAATATTATAAATATAAAGTGTAGGAGTGCTATTCTGTGGGTGAGTATGGGGGAGGAGGAGTAGACTGAATATAGTTTAACTGGACGCTTTCTAACAAGGCAGCAGACATTTTTATGCGTGCCACCGACCGCAGACATGCTGCTGCTCTGTAAATGTCTGGGTATTTAATAGACTTGGGTGCTACAATGTGATTACAGGCACGTAATGGTTGTAAATACTCACACCGATAGACCATCTGTTTGTTAGTGTGTGTGTGTATGTGTGTGTGTGTGTGTGTGCTTTAACTAAAAGTGCGGGAGATGGGGATAAAGGAAAAGCATAACAGACAGATAAATAGTTAGAGGAGAGAAAGAGAGAGAGAGCGAGAAAGAGAGTGTAAATACTGTATGCTTAGTGTTGGGAGGGGTGTGTGTGTGTGTGTGTGTGTGTGTGTGTGTGTGCTGATTAAAATGACTGGGAGCTGGTTTTCTGGCAGCTAGTTGAGGTCATTAATTTCACTGGAGCCGGATGAAGCTCATTCTAAAAACAGGCGGTGTCAGACACACCTTCAAATATAGACACATCAGCACCCCAGCTGATTCACACACACACACACACGCACACACACACACGCTCACATATAGATATACGAGTATGAATACAGAAATATCCACTGTATATCGGCGGGAACATCAAGGAAAATTATTTATTTTTTACACATACTACACATTCACACAAACATTTGTCAAAGGCTCTGTCACACACACACACACGCGCGCACACACACACACACACACATCTTTATCCACTCCGCAGCCGTGTGAAAATCAAGGAATCTTTAAATCATTTAAATGATGACAGGTAGCTTTATTTATGTCACACACACACACACACAAATACGCACAATTTGATCCATTCAGCACCTGTGAGAGCATCAAGTCAGCACAGAGTGACAGTTTACACACAATTACACATGATGACAGACAATTTATTTTACTTGGACTTCATGATGAACGTTTGGGACGGGAGATCCTCATGTTCTACTGTTCTACTCGCTCCACCGCGGTGCAAATGTTTTCACACCGCTCTCCCAAATCTATTTTCCCCCTCCGGTGGGAAAGTGAATAATGCCCAGTCTCCAACAAGCCTGACAGATTGATTTGATCAAGTCTGAACAGCAAAAAAACACATGGAAACTGATTTTTGCAAATCAGATTTGAGCCACATTTGTACGTGGATCGAAATGTGATTCAAATCGGATTTCTACTGACGCTCTGCACACTCAAAACGGTTTTCAAACTGTGCTTTACACTCGCAATGTAACACATCCAGAGTGCCAGAAACCAAAATGGAGAAGAAAAACGAAAGGTTGCTGCATATATCAGTCTCCTCCGTCGCTGATGTTGTCTGCTGCGACTACATAGTCCCGTGGCGTGAAGGCAAGCTTTCTGAAGCTTTCTGTTTAGCTTCCGTATTTGAAATCCGACCTGATCACTTGCAAATAACAGTGTGGACAGTCAGTGCTGATGATGCGATTTGAGAAACAAATTGGATTTGCCTGCAGTCTGAACAAAGCCTTAAGTGGGAGTGTTTCAGCACAAAGTTCATCCACAATCAAGGGCTGGCTTCACTCTGCTGTGCTGGAGCCAGAGAAATATAACAGACATTTTATTTTACTTTTACCACACATTCTTCTCTGGATAGGTAGAATCTTGAACTAATGAAGTATTTTGTCAATGCAAGGTGGTTTAGCTTTTATAACATGTACACTAACATGCAAATAATAAGTATGCAAGATAATAATAGTGTGCTTCCACTAAGTAGTGTCCAGGCGAGGATGACTTCAAAACAATCTCCATCTCATGCAGCAACATGGTCACATATTGAGTCTTTTTGTGTCATTTCTCTTTGCATATGATTAAATGTCTCTTTCCTCGATGTGTTTTTTTCTCCAGATCTCCGGTGCGTCGGTGGAAGAGACGCTGGTGGGAGAGGTGATCCTGTCCGTTCTGAAGGTGACGGTGAGCAAGCCGGCGCTCTACACCTGCCTGGCCTCCAACAGGCACAGCGCTGGAGCCAACACCGTCAAGGCCACCGCTAGAGTCACTGTGGCAGGTAGGGAGGAGGCTCTGAGTTTCATTACAAACTGAGATATCCAACATTTGAGACACCAGCTCA